>NC_058085.1:339524508-339619316 GCF_014858855.1 Bufo gargarizans | reverse complement strand
AGCGAACTCGAACTGTATAGTTCGGGTTCGTACCGAATTTTGGGGTGTCCGTGACACGGACCCGAACCCGGACATTTTCGTAAAAGTCCGGGTTCGGTGTTCGTCGCTTTCTTGGCGCTTTTGTGACGCTTTCTTGGCGCTTTTTGAAAGGCTGCAAAGCAGCCAATCAACAAGCGTCATACTACTTGCCCCAAGAGGCCATCACAGCCATGCCTACTATTGGCATGGCTGTGATTGGCCAGAGCACCATGTGACCCAGCCTCTATTTAAGCTGGAGTCACATAGCGCCGCCCGTCACTCTGCTCTGATTAGCGTAGGGAGAGGTTGCGGCTGCGACAGTAGGGCGAGATTAGGCAGATTAACTCCTCCAAAGGACTTGATTAACTGATCGATCTGCAGCTGTGGATCATTGAGCTGCTGATCCTCAATTGCTCACTGTTTTTAGGCTGCCCAGACCGTTTGTCAGTCACATTTTTCTGGGGTGATCGGCGGCCATTTTGTGTCTTGTGGTGCGCCAGCACAAGCTGCGACCAAGTGCATTTAACCCTCAATGGTGTGGTTGTTTTTTGGCTAAAGCCTACATCAGGGTGAAGCTGTCACACCAAGTGCATTTAACCAGCAATAGTCTGTTTATTTTTTGGCCATATACTACATCAGGGGCAAGCTGCGCCCGTCACCAAGTGCATTTAACCCTCAGTAGTGTGGTTGGTCAAGCTATCACACCAAGTGCATTTAACCAGCAATAGTCTGTTCATTTTTTGGCCATATACTAAATCAGGGGCAAGCTGCGCCCGTCACCAAGTGCATTTAACCAGCAATAGTCTGTTCATTTTTTGGCCATATACTACATCAGGGGCAAGCTGCGCCCGTCACCAAGTGCATTTAACCCTCAGTAGTGTGGTTGGTCAAGCTGTGACACCAAGTGCATTTAACCAGCAATAGTCTGTTCATTTTTTGGCCATATACTACATCAGGGGGAAGCTGCGCCCGTCACCAAGTGCATTTAACCCTCAGTAGTGTGGTTGGTCAAGCTGTGACACCAAGTGCATTTAACCAGCAATAGTCTGTTCATTTTTTGGCCATATACTACATCAGGGGCAAGCTGCGCCCGTCACCAAGTGCATTTAACCCTCAGTAGTGTGGTTGGTCAAGCTATCACACCAAGTGCATTTAACCAGCAATAGTCTGTTCATTTTTTGGCCATATACTAAATCAGGGGCAAGCTGCGCCCATCACCAAGTGCATTTAACCAGCAATAGTCTGTTCATTTTTTGGCCATATCCTACATCAGGGGCAAGCTGCGCCCGTCACCAAGTGCATTTAACCCTCAGTAGTGTGGTTGGTCAAGCTGTGACACCAAGTGCATTTAACCAGCAATAGTCTGTTCATTTTTTGGCCATATACTACATCAGGGGCAAGCTGCGCCCGTCACCAAGTGCATTTAACCCTCAGTAGTGTGGTTGGTCAAGCTATCACACCAAGTGCATTTAACCAGCAATAGTCTGTTCATTTTTTGGCCATATACTAAATCAGGGGCAAGCTGCGCCCGTCACCAAGTGCATTTAACCAGCAATAGTCTGTTCATTTTTGGGCCATATACTACATCAGGGGCAAGCTGCGCCCGTCACCAAGTGCATTTAACCCTCAGTAGTGTGGTTGGTCAAGCTGTGACACCAAGTGCATTTAACCAGCAATAGTCTGTTCATTTTTTGGCCATATACTACATCAGGGGCAAGCTGCGCCCGTCACCAAGTGCATTTAACCAGCAATAGTGTGGTTATTTTTTGGCCATATCCCAGTCTAATTCTGTCACTAAATCCATACCGGTCGCCCAGCGCCTAAATACTAGGCCTCAAATTTATATCCCGCTAAATCTCTCGTTACCGCTGTCCTGTTGTGGCTGGGAAAGTTATTTAGTGTCCGTCAAAGCACATTTTTTGTTCTGGGTTGAAATACAATTCCCAATTTAGCAATTTCATAATTTAGTGGTTTCTGCTATATCAGAGCTATTTGAAATCTATCCCTAAAAGGGTATATAATATTCAAGGTGCACATAGGGTCATTCAGAATAACTTCACACACCCGCTACTGTGCATTTCCAAGTCTAATTCTGTCACTAAACCCATACCTGTCACCCAGCGCCTAAATACTAGGCCTCAAATTTATATCCAGCTGAATTTGAATACAATACATTGGGCCAAATAATATTTTTGTTGTTGTGGTGAACGATAACAATGAGGAAAACATCTAGTAAGGGATGCGGACATGGTCGTGGTGGTGTTGGTGCACCCTCTGGTGCTGGGAGAGGTTGTGGCCGTTCTGCCACATCCACACGTCCTAGTGTACCAACTACCTCAGGTCCCAGTAGCCGCCAGAATTTACAGCGATATATGGTGGGGCCCAATGCCGTTCTAAGGATGGTAAGGCCTGAGCAGGTACAGGCATTAGTCAATTGGGTGGCCGACAGTGGATCCAGCACGTTCACATTATCTCCCACCCAGTCTTCTGCAGAAAGCGCACAGATGGCGCCTAAAAACCAACCCCATCAGTCTGTCACATCACCCCCATGCATACCAGGGAAACTGTCTCAGCCTCAAGTTATGCAGCAGTCTCTTATGCTGTTTGAAGACTCCGCTGGCAGGGTTTCCCAAGGGCATCCACCTAGCCCTTCCCCAGCGGTGAAAGACATAGAATGCACTGACGCACAACCACTTATGTTTCCTGATGATGAGGACATGGGAATACCACCTCAGCATGTCTCTGATGATGACGAAACACAGGTGCCAACTGCTGCGTCTTTCTGCAGTGTGCAGACTGAACAGGAGGTCAGGGATCAAGACTGGGTGGAAGACGATGCAGGGGACGATGAGGTCCTAGACCCCACATGGAATGAAGGTCGTGCCACTGACTTTCACAGTTCGGAGGAAGAGGCAGTGGTGAGACCGAGCCAACAGCGTAGCAAAAGAGGGAGCAGTGGGCAAAAGCAGAACACCCGCCGCCAAGAGACTCCGCCTGCTACTGACCGCCGCCATCTGGGACCGAGCACCCCAAAGGCAGCTTCAAGGAGTTCCCTGGCATGGCACTTCTTCAAACAATGTGCTGACGACAAGACCCGAGTGGTTTGCACGCTGTGCCATCAGAGCCTGAAGCGAGGCATTAACGTTCTGAACCTGAGCACAACCTGCATGACCAGGCACCTGCATGCAAAGCATGAACTGCAGTGGAGTAAACACCTTAAAACCAAGGAAGTCACTCAGGCTCCCCCTGCTACCTCTTCTGCTGCTGCCGCCTCGGCCTCTTCTGCTGCTGCCGCCTCGGCCTCTTCCTCCGCCTCTGGAGGAACGTTGGCACCTGCCGCCCAGCAAACAGGGGATGTACCACCAACACCACCACCACCACCTCCGTCACCAAGCGTCTCAACCATGTCACACGGCAGCGTTCAGCTCTCCATCTCACAAACATTTGAGAGAAAGCGTAAATTCCCACCTAGCCACCCTCGATCCCTGGCCCTGAATGCCAGCATTTCTAAACTACTGGCCTATGAAATGCTGTCATTTAGGCTGGTGGACACAGACAGCTTCAAACAGCTCATGTCGCTTGCTGTCCCACAGTATGTTGTTCCCAGCCGCCACTACTTCTCCAAGAGAGCCGTGCCTTCCCTGCACAACCAAGTATCCGATAAAATCAAGTGTGCACTGCGCAACGCCATCTGTAGCAAGGTCCACCTAACCACAGATACGTGGACCAGTAAGCACGGCCAGGGACGCTATATCTCCCTAACTGCACACTGGGTAAATGTAGTGGCAGCTGGGCCCCAGGCAGAGAGCTGTTTGGCGCACGTCCTTCCGCCGCCAAGGATCGCAGGGCAACATTCTTTGCCTCCTGTTGCCACCTCCTCCTTCTCGGCTTCCTCCTCCTCTTCTTCCACCTGCTCATCCAGTCAGCCACACACCTTCACCACCAACTTCAGCACAGCCCAGGGTAAACGTCAGCAGGCCATTCTGAAACTCATATGTTTGGGGGACAGGCCCCACACCGCACAGGAGTTGTGGCGGGGTATAGAACAACAGACCGACGAGTGGTTGCTGCCGGTGAGCCTCAAGCCCGGCCTGGTGGTGTGTGATAATGGGCGAAATCTCGTTGCAGCTCTGGGACTAGCCAATTTGACGCACATCCCTTGCTTGGCGCATGTGCTGAATTTGGTGGTGCAGAAGTTCATACACAACTACCCCGACATGTCAGAGCTGCTGCATAAAGTGCGGGCCGTCTGTTCGCGCTTCCGGCGTTCACATCCTGCTGCTGCTCGCCTGTCTGCGCTACAGCGTAACTTCGGCCTTCCCGCTCACCGCCTCATATGCGACGTGCCCACCAGGTGGAACTCCACCTTGCACATGCTGGACAGACTGTGCGAGCAGCAGCAGGCCATAGTGGAGTTTCAGCTGCAGCACGCACGGGTCAGTCGCACTACAGAACAGCACCACTTCACCACCAATGACTGGGCCTCCATGCGAGACCTGTGTGCCCTGTTGCGCTGTTTCGAGTACTCCACCAACATGGCCAGTGGCGATGACGCCGTTATCAGCGTTACAATACCACTTCTATGTCTCCTTGAGAAAACACTTAGGGCGATGATGGAAGAGGAGGTGGCCCAGGAGGAGGAGGAGGAGGAAGAGGGGTCATTTTTAGCACTTTCAGGCCAGTCTCTTCGAAGTGACTCAGAGGGAGGTTTTTGGCAACAGCAGAGGCCAGGTACAAATGTGGCCAGCCAGGGCCCACTACTGGAGGACGAGGAGGACGAGGATGAGGAGGAGGTGGAGGAGGATGAGGATGAAGCATGGTCACAGCGGGGTGGCACCCAACGCAGCTCGGGTCCATCACTGGTGCGTGGCTGGGGGGAAAGGCAGGACGATGACGATACGCCTCCCACAGAGGACAGCTTGTCCTTACCCCTGGGCAGCCTGGCACACATGAGCGACTACATGCTGCAGTGCCTGCGCAACGACAGCAGAGTTGCCCACATTTTAACCTGTGCGGACTACTGGGTTGCCACCCTGCTGGATCCACGCTACAAAGACAATGTGCCCACCTTACTTCCTGCACTGGAGCGTGATAGGAAGATGCGCGAGTACAAGCGCACGTTGGTAGACGCGCTACTGAGAGCATTCCCAAATGTCACAGGGGAACAAGTGGAAGCCCAAGGCCAAGGCAGAGGAGGAGCAAGAGGTCGCCAAGGCAGCTGTGTCAATGCCAGCTCCTTTGAGGGCAGGGTTAGCATGGCAGAGATGTGGAAAACTTTTGTCAACACGCCACAGCTAACTGCACCACCACCTGATACGCAACGTGTTAGCAGGAGGCAACATTTCACTAACATGGTGGAACAGTACATGTGCACACCCCTCCACGTACTGACTGATGGTTCGGCCCCATTCAACTTCTGGGTCTCTAAATTGTCCACGTGGCCAGAGCTAGCCTTTTATGCCTTGGAGGTGCTGGCCTGCCCGACGGCCAGCGTTTTGTCTGAACGTGTATTCAGCACGGCAGGGGGCGTCATTACAGACAAACGCAGCCGCCTGTCTACAGCCAATGTGGACAAGCTGACGTTCATAAAAATGAACCAGGCATGGATCCCACAGGATCTGTCCGTCCCTTGTCCAGATTAGACATTAACTACCTCCCCTTAACCATATATTATTGGACTCCAGGGCACTTCCTCATTCAATCCTATTTTTATTTTCATTTTACCATTATATTGCGAGGCTACCCAAAGTTGAATGAACCTCTCCTCTGTCTGGGTGCCGGGGCCTAAATATATGCCAATGGACTGTTCCAATGTTGGGTGACGTGAAGCCTGATTCTCTGCTATGACATGCAGACTGATTATCTGCTGACATGAAGCCAGATTGTCTGTTACGGGACCTCTCTCCTCTGCCTGGGTGCTGGGCCTAAATTTATGACAATGGACTGTTGCAGTGGTGGGTGACGTGAAGCCTGATTCTCTGCTATGACATGCAGACTGATTCTCTACTGACATGAAGCCAGATTGTCTGTTACGGGACCTCTCTCCTCTGCCTGTGTGCTGGGCCTAAATATATGCCAATGGACTGTTGCAGTGGTGGCTGACGTGAAGCCTCATTCTCTGCTATGACATGCAGACTAATTCTCTGCTGACATGAAGCCAGATCGTCTGTTACGGGACCTCTCTCCTCTGCCTGTGTGCTGGGCCTAAATATATGCCAATGGACTGTTGCAGTGGTGGCTGACGTGAAGCCTGATTCTCTGCTATGACATGCAGACTAATTCTCTGCTGACATGAAGCCAGATTGTCTGTTACGGGACCTCTCTCCTCTGCCTGTGTGCTGGGACTAAATATATGCCAATGGACTGTTGCAGTGGTGGCTGACGTGAAGCCTCATTCTCTGCTATGACATGCAGGCTGATTCTCTGCTGACATGAAGCCAGATTGTCTGTTACGGGACCTCTCTCCTCTGCCTGTGTGCTGGGCCTAAATATATGCTAATGGACTGTTGCAGTGGTGGCTGACGTGAAGCCTCATTCTCTGCTATGACATGCAGACTAATTCTCTGCTGACATGAAGCCAGATTGTCTGTTACGGGACCTCTCTCCTCTGCCTGTGTGCTGGGCCTAAATATATGCCAATGGACTGTTGCAGTGGTGGCTGACGTGAAGCCTCATTCTCTGCTATGACATGCAAACTAATTCTCTGCTGACATGAAGCCAGATTGTCTGTTACGGGACCTCTCTCCTCTGCCTGTGTGCTGGGCCTAAATATATGCCAATGGACTGTTGCAGTGGTGGCTGACGTGAAGCCTCATTCTCTGCTATGACATGCAGACTGATTCTCTGCTGACATGAAGCCAGATTGTCTGTTACGGGACCTCTCTCCTCTGCCTGTGTGCTGGGCCTAAATATATGCCAATGGACTGTTGCAGTGGTGGCTGACGTGAAGCCTCATTCTCTGCTATGACATGCAGACTAATTCTCTGCTGACATGAAGCCAGATTCTCTGTTACGGGACCTCTCTCCTCTGCCTGGGTTCCGGGGCCTAAATATCTGAGAATGGACTGTTCCAGTGGTGGGTGACGGGAAGCCAGATTCTCTGCTATGGGACCTCTCTCCAATTGATTTTGGTTAATTTTTATTTATTTAATTTTTATTTTAATTCATTTCCCTATTCACATTTGTTTGCAGGGGATTTACCTACATGTTGTTGCCTTTTGCAGCCCTCTAGCCCTTTCCTGGGCTGTTTTACAGCCGTTTTAGTGCCGAAAAGTTCGGGTCCCCATTGACTTAAATGGGTTTCGGGTTCGGGACGAAGTTCGGATCGGGTTCGGATCCCGAACCCGAACATTTCCGGGAAGTTCGGCCGAACTTCTCGAACCCGAACATCCAGGTGTTCGCTCAACTCTAGCCCTGGCTCACTAAGCATAACCCCACCATTGATTGGCAAGCGAAGCAAATAAATGGTTGGAGTGACTTTTGCAGAGAGAATTGCCTCATGACATCTGTTTCTGAGGTTGCTACTAAGACTGTACCATCTTTTCTCTCTGAATTTTTGGATGTCTTCTCTGAGAGTGGAGTTCAGGATTTGCCCCCGCACAGGGAGTACGATTGCCCTATTAATCTCATCCCAGACGCCAAGCTGCCTAAATCTCGTTTATACAATCTTTCTCAACCTGAGAGGGTCGCTATGCGTGCTTATATCTCTGAGAGTCTGAGAAAAGGACACATACGACCCTCGAAGTCACCTGTTGCCGCTGGTTTTTTCTTTGTTAGGAAAAAAGATGGTTCTTTAAGACCTTGTCTGGATTTCAGGGAGCTGAACAGTATCACAATTCGTGACCCTTATCCGCTTCCTCTGATCCCGGACCTGTTTAACCAGGTTGTTGGGGCTAAAGTCTTTTCCAAATTAGATCTAAGAGGGGCATACAACCTGGTCAGGGTCAGAGAAGGGGACGAATGGAAGACGGCCTTCAATACCCCTGAGGGCCATTTTGAAAATTTGGTTATGCCTTTTGGTTTGATGAATGCCCCAGCCGTTTTTCAGCATTTCGTGAACAGCATTTTTTATCATTTGATGGGAAAATTTGTATTGGTGTATTTAGATGACATTTTGATTTTTTCTCCCGATTTCAAAACTCATAAGGAACATTTACGTCAGGTCTTGCTCATCCTGCGGGAGAATAAATTATATGCGAAACTGGAAAAATGTGTGTTTGCGGTTCCAGAAATTCAATTTCTGGGGTTTCTTCTCTCCGCTTCTGGTTTTCGCATGGACCCCGAGAAGGTCCGCGCTGTGCTTGAGTGGGAGCTTCCTGAGAATCAGAAGGCGCTGATGCATTTTTTGGGCTTTGCCAATTATTACAGGAAGTTCATTTTGAATTATTCTTCTATTGTTAAACCACTCACTGACATGACCAGAAAGGGGGTAGATTTTTCTTTTTAGTCAGTAGAGGCGCGTAAGGCTTTTTCTGATATCAAGGAGAGTTTTGCTTCCGCTCCCATCTTGGTGCAACCTGATGTTTCTTTACCCTTCATAGTTGAGGTTGATGCTTCTGAGGTGGGTGTGGGGGCGGTCTTGTCTCAGGGTTCCTCTCCTGCCAATTGGCGACCGTGTGCCTTTTTCTCAAGAAAACTCTCCTCCGCAGAGAGAAATTACGATGTGGAAGATAGGGAATTGTTGGCCATCAAGTTGGCTTTTGAGGAATGGCGCCATTGGCTAGAGGGAGCCAGACACCCTATTACCGTATTTACTGACCATAAAAATCTGGCTTACTTGGAGTCAGCCAAGCGTCTGAACCCGAGACAGGCCAGATGGTCTTTGTTCTTTTCTAGGTTTAATTTTGTTGTCACGTTTCGCCCTGGAGTTAAGAATGTGAAGGCAGATGCCCTGTCACGTTGTTTTCCGGGAGGTGGGAATTTTGAAGACCCGGGTCCCATTTTGGCTGAAGGTGTGGTGGTCTCGGCTCTTTTTCCTGAATTGGAGGCAGAGGTGCAGGCAGCCCAGTCAGAGGCTCCTTATCTTTGTCCTCCTGGGAGGTTGTTTGTGCCTCTCGCTTTAAGACACAAGATTTTTAAAGAACACCACGATACGGTCCTTGCTGGGCACCCGGGGGTAAGAGCCACACTGGATCTCATCGCTCTGAGATTCTGGTGGCCTGCGCTTCGTAAGTCGGTTGAGGGTTTTGTGGCAGCCTGCGAGACTTGCGCTCATGCTAAAGTCCCTCATTCACGGCCATCAGGTCCTCTCCTTCCCTTACCCATTCCTTCCCGTCCTTGGACACATCTGTCCATGGAGTTTATCACGGACCTGCCTCGTTCCTCGGGGAAGACTGTGATTCTGGTGGTGGTGGACCGTTTTAGCAAAATGGTGCATTTCATCCCTTTTCCTGGTTTGCCCAATGCTAAGACGCTGGCACAGGCATTTATTGATCACATTGTCAAATTGCACGGTATTTCTTCAGACATAGTCTCTGATAGGGGCACGCAGTTTGTTTCCAGATTCTGGAAGGCTTTCTGTTCTCGCTTGGGGGTTTGGTTGTCATTCTCTTCTGCTTTCCACCCGCAGTCGAATGGTCAGACGGAGCGCATCAATCAGAATCTGGAGACATATCTGCGCTGTTTTGTGGCGGAGAATCAAGAGGATTGGTGTTCTTTTTTGTCCCTTGCTGAGTTTGCTTTAAATAACCGTCGTCAGGAGTCCTCTGATAAGTCACCATTTTTTGGTGCATATGGGTTTCATCCGCAGTTTGGGACTTTCTCGGGAGAGGGGTCTTCTGGTTTACCTGATGAGGACAGATTCTCCTCGTCTTTGTCATCTATTTGGCAAAAGATTCAAGATAATCTAAAGAGCATAAGTGAGAGATATAAGCGTGTGGCAGATAAGAGACGTGTGCTTGGTCCGGACCTGAATGTTGGTGATCTGGTGTGGTTGTCTACCAAGAATATCAAATTGAAGGTTCCCTCCTGGAAGTTGGGTCCTAGGTTTATTGGGCCTTACAAAATCCTGTCTGTCATCAATCCTGTTGCATACCGTCTTGATCTTCCTCAGGCTTGGAAGATCCATAATGTTTTTCATAAGTCCTTATTGAAACCTTATGTTCAACCCATTGTACCCTCGCCTTTGCCGCCTCCTCCGATTATGGTTGATGGGAATCTTGAATTTCAGGTCTCTAGAATTGTGGATTCTCGTCTTGTCCGCGGTTCTCTTCAGTACCTTGTTCATTGGGAGGGGTATGGTCCTGAGGAGAGGATGTGGGTCCCAGTGACGGACATTAAGGCCTCTCGTCTCATCAGGGCTTTCCATAGGTCCCATCCTGAGAAGGTGGGTTCTGAGTGTCCGGAGTCCACTCGTAGAGGGAGGGGTACTGTCACAACCAGACAGCTAAGAAGCTCTGACAGAGGCCTTTCAGAACCTCCCCCCTGAGTTTCTTTGTTGTGGTATTCAGTTACTCATCTTGTTAGTCTCTCTCAGCTGTCATGGGTTGGACTAATTGCTTCCCTTTAAATTCCTCCCCAGAATGCTTTTCTGGGCGGCTTATATTTCTTCCTGGAGTATGTGTGCATGCCCATCTGGTTCTCCTCTCCTCTACAAAGTTAAGTGTTGAACTGTTATCTGTTATTTTCTGTTTGTTGGATCCCAGGTGACCCTGACTCCCTCCGTGTCTGGTGTAGGGAGCCGGTGGTCGTGTCCCCTCCCTATTGTAGGGTGCTCAGGGGTTATATAGTCAAGGTACGTGGATATGCATACCTCCACCATTCGGATCTATGCATAGGCTGAGCAGCCAGGGAAAGTGCCAGGTCTTCTACAGGGGTCTCCCTTTTGTTCCTTAGCTTTTGGATCCAGCGAGTCATTTATGCATGTTGTTTTGCCTTGTTTCCTGTACACATTCCGTGACAATAACTTCACACACACGCTACTGTGCATTTCCAAGTCTAATTCTGTCAGTAAACCTAAACCTGTCACCCAGCGCCTAAATAATAGGCCTCAAATTTATAGTCAGCTAAATCTGTGGCTACTGCTGTGCCTGTATTAGTGTAACACGGTACCTAAATAGATAGCCAGATAGTGTAAGTTGTCTTTAAAAAAAGGCCTGAATTTTAATTCAATACATTGGGTCAAATAATATTTTTGTTGTTGTGGTGAACGATAACAATGAGGAAAACATCTAGCAAAGGACGCGGACGCGGACATGGTCGTGGTGGTGTTAGTGGACCCTCTGGTGCTGGGAGAGGACGTGGCCGTTCTGCCACAGCCATACGTCCTAGTGTACCAACTACCTCAGGTCCCAGTAGCCGCCATAATTTACAGCGATATTTGGTGGGGCCCAATGCCGTTCTAAGGATGGTAAGGCCTGAGCAGGTACAGGCATTAGTCAATTGGGTGGCCGACAGTGGATCCAGCACGTTCACATTATCTCCCACCCAGTCTTCTGCAGAAAGTGCACAGATGGCGCCTGAAAACCAAGCCCATCAGACTGTCACATCACCCCCATGCATACCAGGGAAACTGTCTAAGCCTCAAGTTATGCAGCAGTCTCTTATGCTGTTTGAAGACTCCGCTGGCAGGGTTTCCCAAGGGCATCCACCCAGCCCTTCCCCAGCGGTGGAAGACATAGAATGCACTGACGCACAACCACTTATGTTTCCTGATTATGAGAACATGGGAATACCACCTCAGCATGTCTCTGATGATGACGAAACACAGGTGCCAACTGCTGCGTCTTTCTGCAGTGTGCAGACTGAACAGGAGGTCAGGGATCAAGACTGGGTGGAAGACGATGCAGGGGACGATGGGGTCCTAAACCCCACATGGAATGAAGGTCGTGCCACTGACTTTCACACTTCGGAGGATGAGGCAGTGGTGAGACCGAGCCAACAGCGTAGCAAAAGAGGGAGCAGTGGGCAAAAGCAGAACACCCGCCGCCAAGAGACTCCGCCTGCTACTGACCGCCGCCATCTGGGACCGAGCACCCCAAAGGCAGCTTCAAGGAGTTCCCTGGCATGGCACTTCTTCAAACAATGTGCTGACGACAAGACCCGAGTGGTTTGCACGCTGTGTCATCAGAGCCTGAAGCGAGGCATTAACGTTCTGAACCTTAGCACAACCTGCATGACCAGGCACCTGCATGCAAAGCATGAACTGCAGTGGAGTAAACACCTTAAAAACAAGGAAGTCACTCAGGCTCCCCCTGCTACCTCTTTTGCTGCTGCCGCCTCGGCCTCTTCTGCTGCTGCCGCCTCGGCCTCTTCTGCTGCTGCCGCCTCGGCCTCTTCCTCTGCCTCTAGAGGAACGTTGGCACCTGCCGCCCAGCAAACAGGGGATGTACCACCAACACCACCACCTCCGTCACCAAGCATCTCAACCATGTCACACGGCAGCGTTCAGCTCTCCATCCCACAAACATTTGAGAGAAAGCGTAAATTCCCACCTAGCCACCCTCGATCCCTGGCCCTGAATGCCAGCATTTCTAAACTACTGGCCTATGAAATGCTGTCATTTAGGCTGGTGGACACAGACAGCTTCAAACAGCTCATGTCGCTTGCTGTCCCACAGTATGTTGTTCCTAGCCGGCACTACTTCTCCAAGAGAGCCGTGCCTTCCCTGCACAACCAAGTATCCGATAAAATCAAGTGTGCACTGCGCAACGCCATCTGTGGCAAGGTCCACCTAACCACAGATACGTGGACCAGTAAGCACGGCCAGGGACGCTATATCTCCCTAACTGCACACTGGGTAAATGTAGTGGCAGCTGGGCCCCAGGCGGAGAGCTGTTTGGCGCACGTCCTTCCGCCGCCAAGGATCGCAGGGCAACATTCTTTTCCTCCTGTTGCCACCTCCTCCTTCTCGGCTTCCTCCTCCTCTTCTTCCACCTGCTTATCCAGTCAGCCACACACCTTCACCACCAACTTCAGCACAGCCCGGGGTAAACGTCAGCAGGCCATTCTGAAACTCATATGTTTGGGGGACAGGCCCCACACCGCACAAGAGTTGTGGCGGGGTATAGAACAACAGACCGACGAGTGGTTTCTGCCGGTGAGCCTCAAGCCCGGACTGGTGGTGTGTGATAATGGGCGAAATCTCGTTGCAGCTCTGGGACTAGCCGGTTTGACGCACATCCCTTGCTTGGCGCATGTGCTGAATTTGGTGGTGCAGAAGTTCATTCACAACTACCCCGACATGTCAGAGCTGCTGCATAAATTGCGGGCTGTCTGTTCGCGCTTCCGGCGTTCACATCCTGCCGCTGCTCGCCTGTCTGCGCTACAGCGTAACTTCGGCCTTCCCGCTCACCGCCTCATATGCGACGTGCCCACCAGGTGGAACTCCACCTTGCACATGCTGGACAGACTGTGCGAGCAGCAGCAGGCCATAGTGGAGTTTCAACTGCAGCACGCACGGGTCAGTCGCACTACGGAACAGCACCACTTCACCACCAATGACTGGGCCTCCATGCGAGACCTGTGTGCCCTGTTGCGCTGTTTCGAGTACTCCACCAACATGGCCAGTGGCGATGACGCCGTTATCAGCGTTACAATACCACTTCTATGTCTCCTTGAGAAAACACTTAGGGCGATGATGCAAGAGGAGGTGGCCCAGGAGGAGGAGGAGGAGGAAGAGGGGTCATTTTTAGCACTTTCAGGCCAGTCTCTTCGAAGTGACTCAGAGGGAGGTTTTTTGCAACAGCAGAGGCCAGGTACAAATGTGGCCAGCCAGGGCCCACTACTGGAGGAGGAGGAGGAGGAGGAGGATGAGGATGAAGCATGGTCACAGTGGGGTGGCACCCAACGCAGCTCGGGCCCATCACTGGTGCGTGGCTGGGGGGAAAGGCAGCACGATGACAATACGCCTCCCACAGAGGACAGCTTGTCCTTACCCCTGGGCAGCCTGGCACACATGAGCGACTACATGCTGCAGTGCCTGCGCAACGACAGCAGAGTTGCCCACATTTTAACGTGTGCGGACTACTGGGTTGCCACCCTGCTGGATCCACGGTACAAAGACAATGTGCCCACCTTAATTCCTGCACTGGAGCGTGATAGGAAGATGCGCGAGTACAAGCGCACGTTGGTAGACGCGCTACTGAGAGCATTCCCAAATGTCACAGGGGAACAAGTGGAAGCCCAAGGCCAAGGCAGAGGAGGAGCAAGAGGTCGCCAAGGCAGCAGTGTCACGGCCAGCTCCTCTGAGGGCAGGGTTAGCATGGCAGAGATGTGGAAAAGTTTTGTCAACACGCCACAGCTAACTGCACCACCACCTGATACGCAACGTGTTAGCAGGAGGCAACATTTCACTAACATGGTGGAACAGTACGTGTGCACACCCCTCCACGTACTGACTGATGGTTCGGCCCCATTCAACTTTTGGGTCTCTAAATTGTCCACGTGGCCAGAGCTAGCCTTTTATGCCTTGGAGGTGCTGGCCTGCCCGACGGCCAGCGTTTTGTCTGAACGTGTATTCAGCACGGCAGGGGGCGTCATTACAGACAAACGCAGCCGCCTGTCTACAGCCAATGTGGACAAGCTGACGTTCATAAAAATTAACCAGGCATGGATTCCACAGGACCTGTCCATCCCTTGTGCAGATTAGACATTACCTACCTCCCCTTAACCATATATTATTGTACTCCAGGGCACTTCCTCATTCAATCCTATTTTTATTTTCATTTTACCATTATATTGCGAGGCTACCCAAAGTTGAATGAACCTCTCCTCTGTCTGGGTGCCGGGGCCTAAATATATGCCAATGGACTGTTCCAATGTTGGGTGACGTGAAGCCTGATTCTCTGCTATGACATGCAGACTGATTCTCTGCTGACATGAAGCCAGATTCTCTGTTACGGGACCTCTCTCCTCTGCCTGGGTGCTAGGCCTAAATATATGACAATGGACTGTTGCACTGGTGGCTGACGTGAAGCCTGATTCTCTACTATGACATGCAGACTAATTCTCTGCTGACATGAAGACAGATTGTCTGTTACGGGACCTCTCTCCTCTGCCTGTGTGCTGGGCCTAAATATATGCCAATGGACTGTTGCAGTGGTGGCTGACGTGAAGCCTGATTCTCTGCTATGACATGCAGACTGATTCTCTGCTGACATGAAGCCAGATCCTCTGTTACGGGACCTCTCTCCTCTGCCTGGGTGCTGGGCCTAAATATATGCCAATGGACTGTTGCAGTGGTGGCTGACGTGAAGCCTGATTCTCTGCTATGACATGCAGACTGATTCTCTGCTGACATGAAGACAGATTCTCTGTTACTGGACCTCTCTCCTCTGCCTGGGTGCTGGGCCTAAATATATGCCAATGGACTGTTGCAGTGGTGACTGACGTGAAGCCTGATTCTCCGCTATGACATGCAGACTGATTCTCTGCTGACATGAAGCCAGATTCTCTGTTACGGGACCTCTCTCCTCTGCCTGGGTGCTGGGCCTAAATATATGACAATGGACTGTTGCACTGGTGGCTGACGTGAAGCCTGATTCTCTGCTATTACATGCAGACTGATTCTCTGCTGACATGAAGCCAGATTCTCTGTTACGGGACCTCTCTCCTCTGCCTGGGTGCTGGGCCTAAATATATGCCAATGGACTGTTGCAGTGGTGGCTGACGTGAAGCCTGATTCTCTGCTATGACATGAAGACTGATTCTCTGCTGACATGAAGCCAGATTCTCTGTTACGGGACCTCTCTCCTCTGCCTGGGTGCCGGGGCCTAAATATCTGAGAATGGACTGTTCCAGTGTTGGGTGACGTGAAGCTAGATTCTCTGCTATGGGACCTCTCTCCAATTGATATTGGTTAATTTTTATTTATTTTATTTTTATTTTTATTAATTTCCCTATCCACATTTGTTTGCATGGGATTTACCTACATGTTGCTGCCTTTTGCAGCCCTCTAGCCCTTTCCTGGGCTGTTTTACAGCCTTTTTAGTGCCGAAAAGTTCGGGTCCCCATTGACTTCAATGGGGTTCGGGTTCGGGACGAAGTTCGGATCGGGTTCGGATCCCGAACCCGAACATTTCCGGGAAGTTCGGCCGAACTTCTCGAACTCGAACATCCAGGTGTCCGCTCAACTCTAGTTTCAACCCTTAGGCAAGCGCTGTGGCCTCCTCACACCATACAAAAACACATCCCCATAGATTGTATAGCGGCTGTGCTTGGTATTGTAGCCTCAATGTTCAAGAGGGTGCTGCAGCTTTATCAATCAACTGATCCTTGGGTTGCCGGAAGTTGGACGTCCACTGAACAGATATTGAGATCAGATATTCCTGAGGATTGGTCATCAATATTTTACTCCCAGAAAACTCCTTTAAAGTAGACATTTCAAATTTCTTATCCTTTCCTATCTAATAGAAGTATAAGATAAAGGGGGAAGATGTTGAGCATGTGGATATGTGGTTTTCAGTGATTTAATTCAGAAGAAAAGCTGACAATTAGAGCTGAGCAAATTTTTTTAAAATTTGATTCCGCTGTTTCACCGAATTTTACAAAAGAAATTTGCTTTGTGGCGAATTACTTTGTCACAAAGCACATTTCTTTGTAAGTATTAGGTGCAATGACAGGGAGTGGTGATTGTGCTGCCCCCATCATTGTACTCTCAGATGCCGCATTTATAGCTGATCGCGGCATATGCTGTAAATAACAGAGTGTAAAATAAATAAAAAAAATCATACTTACCTCATTCATTTGTTTGCAACGGGCCAGCCGCCACCATCTTGTTTGAAGATCTGGCGCATCTTGCGCAGTCCATGATGATGTCATCATACCGGCTGGCGTGGTGACTTCATATGTCACCACTCACTGAATTTCGTCCAAGAACTTCAAGCATGATGGCGGCTGGCCCATTGAAAGTAAATGGATTGCGTAAGTATAATTTTTTTTTTTTACACTATTTCAGGTAAAATCGATTCACTACGATGAAGCACGAGGAAATTCGTTGTGGACTTCGATTCACTCTGCACTACTGTCAATTACTATTTGTGGACAGAGAAAGCAGAGTCCTGGCTGCAGGATGTCACCATAGAACTCAATATATAAAGACCTCTGTGTCCTAAAAGGTTTCAATTGTTATTTTTGTTTTACTTTTTTGCCTTTTTATGCCCTTTGTGATGCAAAAATATCCAGGATTATAATTTTTTTTTGAATATAATCCCTTATCCAGATGAAAATAGCCAAGCCTAAACAAATTGAATATATTCCATAAAAAACAGTCATTGGCCTCCTCAGAAATGAACATAGTTTGCACATTTAGTAATGATTAATTCTTGCCATTAACATCTGCTAATAAAATACAATAGAGACATTTCTACTCCATGGGAATGTACAGCCAAACAACTATAAGGTTGATCACTTTGGTTTATGGCTTGATTTTGGATTCTTTATATATGAAGAGATTGGAAAGACCTGAGAGAATTCGATTGTAAGAGGTTGATTGGCATTTTCCGCCTCCATGGAATGATTTATAAGCAGCTTGGTGGATCCTCTCTCGTCAATGAAGTTGACTCAATAAATATCTTGACAGCGAGAACCGCCTCGTAGAGTTGAGGAACTCTTCAGAGACAGTGATTAATCACTCCCACCGAGTATCTTACAGGTAATGTCCAGGTCATCATTAGGCTTTCCCGCTTGTCAAGGCCACCGCGAGGACCAGCGGATGTCAACATTGTCAATTCTCTCTTGTATGTAGGAGTTGTCAGTCACTATTCATAGATGTCAATGGCGTCTCATCCTTCTCGTTACTTATGTTGTGTAATCTTCGTTAACATTTTCATTCTGTTTAATCTACATGCTACAAATAGACATGTATTATCCCCCTGTGCTCCTGCTATGTTGTCAGTGGAGGTTGCAGGATTTCCGAGATTCTGATTAAAAGTTGGTTTAGTATTAAACATTTATATTTAAAGGGTAACTTTGAATGCACTTCATGTATCAGTTTCTAATGATTTGCAAGATCTCTGCTTGTAGGAATTAAATAGGAACAAAACAGAACCATCTTTTGTATTCATAGGCTGCACGCACAGGAGCATGGCTCTTTACACTACAGATATCAGTTCTCTGTCTTGTAACCGTCGACAGGTGAGGTCAACAAAAGGCTTGTCCCCTGGAAGGAATCAATAAGGTCAATACATTACATTACTTATCTCGTACTTATAATCCAGAGCTTCATTCACAATTCTGCAGGCTCCATTATTGAAATCTACCGCACACTTTGCAGTCTCAATGGTTGAACAATATCTGCTTTTGTTATCTGCATTTTATGGAGAGAACTGTCATCTGTTTTAAAACCTGCCCCACTGTACAGTATAGGCGTTCAGCTGAACTAATGGTAACATAGTAACATAGTAACATAGTAACATAGTACATAAGGCCGAAAAAAGACATCTGTCCATACAGTTCGGCCTGTTATCCTGCAAGTTGATCCAGAGGAAGGAAAAAAAAAAACCCTGTGAGGTAGAAGCCAATTTTCCCCACTTTAGGGGAATAAAAAATTCCTTCCCGACTCCAATCAGGCAATCAGAATAACTCCCTGGATCAACGACCCCTCTCTAGTAGCTATAGCCTGTAATATTATTACACTCCAGAAATACATCCAGGCCCCTCTTGAATTCCTTTATTGTACTCACCATCACCACCTCCTCAGGCAGAGAGTTCCATAGTCTCACTGCTCTTACCGTAAAGAATCCTCTTCTATGTTTGTGTACAAACCTTCTTTCCTCCAGACGCAGAGGATGTCCCCTCGTCACAGTCCTGGGGATAAATAGATGATGGGAGAGATCTCTGTACTGACCCCTGATATATTTATACATATTAATTAGATCTCCCCTCAGTTGTCTTTTTTCTAAAGTGAATAACCCTAATGTTGATAATCTTTCAGGGTACTGTAGTTGCCCCATTCCAGTTATTACTTTAGTTGCCCTCCTCTGGACCTTCTCCTGCCCTGCTATGTCTGCCTTGTTTACAGGAGTCCAGAACTGTACACAGTAATCCATGTGTGGTCTGACTAGTGATTTGTAATGTGGTAGGACTATGTTCTTATCACGGGAATCTATGCCCCTTTTGCTGCAACCCATTATCTTATTGGCCTTGGCAGCAGCTGCCTGACACTGGTTTTTGCAGCTTAGTTTGCTGTTTATTAAAATTCCTAGATCCTTTTCCATGTCAGTGTTACCGAGTGTTTTACCATTTAGTATGTACGGGTGACTTGCATTATTCCTTCCCATGTGCATAACTTTACATTTGTCAGTGTTAAACCTCATCTGCCACTTATCTGCCCAAGCCTCCAATCTGTCCAGATCCATCTGTAGTAGTATACTGTCCTCTTCAGTGTTAATTACTTTACACAGTTTAGTGTCATCTGCGAAAACTGATACTTTACTATGCAAGCCTTCTACAAGATCATTAATAAATATGTTGAAGAGAATAGGGCCCAATACTGACCCCCTGAGGTACCCCACTAGTGACAGTGACCCAATCTGAGTGTGTACCATTAATAACCGCCCTCTGTTCTCTATCACTGAGCCAGTTACTTACCCACTTACAGACATTTTCTCCCAGTCCGAGCATTCTCATTTTATATACTAACCTTTTATGTGGTACAGTGTCAAATGCTTTGGAGAAGTCCAGATATACGACATCCATTGATTCGCCGCTGTCAAGTCTAGAACTTACCTCCTCATAGAAACTGATTAAACTAGTTTGACATGACCGATCCCTCACAAAACCATGCTGATATGGCGTTATTTGCTTATTTCTGTTGAGATGCTCTAATATAGCATCCTTTAGAAAACCTTCAAACAGTTTATGGTGATGTATAAAAAGTACAGGTTTTCAACAGACAGTGATGACAGTGGAGTTGTAAAAAATTAAAGGGGGACCCAGTTTAAGGATACTTTCACACATGCGCTTTCCCTTTCTGCTATTGAGATCTATCAAAGATTCTGAATAGCGGATGAAAAAGCTTCAGTTTTGTCCCCATTCATTGTCAACGGGGACAAAACTGAACGGAACGAAACTGAATGTACCAAATTGCATTCCGTTCTGTTTGGTTGCGCTCCCATCACGGACATAATAACGCTGCAAGCAGCATTTTTATGTCCGCGATTTGGTGCGGAGCAAGACGGATCTGTCTTGACACACAATGCAAGTCAATGGGGGCGAATCAGTTTTCTCTGACACAGAAAACGAATCCGTCTCCCATTGATATTCAATGGTGTTCATGACGGATCCGTCATGGCTATATAAGACATAATACAACCGGATCCATTCAAAACGGATGCATGCGGTTGTATTATTGTAACAGAAGCGTTTTTGCAGATCCATGATGAATCCGCAAAAACGATAGGGTGAAAGTAGCCTAGGTTTTTGGGGTACACATACAACCATAAAAGTACAATATTTATTTTGCAACTTTCTCCACTATCACACTTTCTCTGGACACCCATGGGCTGCCCCCTATATGACAGACTAAGTTATGTTTCTTTGACAGGTTGCTGACTCAAAATATGACAATGCCCAGAAAAGTCCTCTTGCAGATGGCTAGTCTGCTTCTAAAGTATGCCTGGTAGCCTTAAACATTCTGTGTTACCCAGACAAATATACAGTAGAGTCACAAAGCTTTAAGCAGGTTTTATCCACAGTGCAGCATGTGCAGCTGGCGTCATGGCCGCCGGGTGTCTGATGTTTTAAAGAGCAGACACCCAGCACTAATGTCTGCTGCCAGCCGTTGCAGACTCTTAACCCTTCAGATGCCATGGTCATCCAGGTGTGCTCCAGCTCCCCCCAGCAGGAATCAGAAGAGCTGGAGCATGTATGCAGCAGCAGAACCTGCCCTCCTGTGTGATGGTACCAGATATGGTACACAGCATTTAGGTGGCAGAACCTTCCTCAAAGCAATAAAATTGAGGGATTCACAACAGGGATGACCATGATTCCATGTGGATACCTACCTACTATGAACCTTGTGGTATTTAGCTTTGAAAATTATTAGAGTTAAAACCAGATACCAAACTTGGTGGATGGATCAAACATGGCTGGTGGATTATTGCAGCAACACTGTCTCTAGTGCATTAGCGCTTGCCACTAGTGTTGATTGGGTGCTCGAGTGCTCGGGTCGAACACCTCGGGATGCTCGGGTGCTCTACGAAGCACCCAAGCACAATGGAAGTCAATGGGAGAACCCGAGCATTAAACCAGGCACCCCCTGCTCTGAAGAGGGGAGGGTGTCTGGCTCATAGGAAAAGGTCAAAAATTGATGGAAACACCACAGGTCGCTGCTGGGAATGATGTTGACCGAGTAGTACGCAACTTTTACAGACTGACAATAATATGCACAAAACCGAAGATAAAATCGATTTTAGAAGAATTTTTTTTAGGAAACATTCTTTCCTGTATATTTACTTATATATAAAGTGCAAGTGCTGCCAAAAATTACAAGGAAGAGGCACTCCGATACAACCTGTATATCACATAATTGAGGGCCTCATTCACATTGTGGTACAATTGTTCAGGTAGTGGGACTCCTATACTCGTAAAGCCTATGCACTAAGTGAAAGGGCTTCCAAAGATTACAAGGAACGAGAAAAGGAAGATTGAACCATAAACCCTTTTTTAAACCCAGGGCAACCCTTAGAGAAGGCAGGTACCGTGCCCAGGTGTCCCTTCCTTCTAGATCGTTGTATACACAGCGTTGTATGCCGCGTCCGTGACGGCTGGCTCTAAAAATATATCACATGATCGACCCAGTCCGATAAACACCATAAAAAAAACGGTGTAAAAAAATGCCATTTTTGTGCAACACCAAGTGATCAAAAAGGTTTATGTCCCAAAAAATGGTACAAATAAAACCGTCACCTCATCCCACAAAAAATGAGCCCCTACATAAGAAAATCGCAAAAAGAAAAAATATATATACACTACGTGCAGAATTATTAGGCAAATGAGTATTTTGACCACATCATCCTCTTTATGCATGTTGTCTTACTCCAAGCTGTATAGGCTCGAAAGCCTACTACCAATTAAGCATATTAGGTGATGTGCATCTCTGTAATGAGAAGGGGTGTGGTCTAATGACATCAACACCCTATATCAGGTGTGCATAATTATTAGGCAACTTCCTTTCCTTTGGCAAAATGGGTCAAAAGAAGGACTTGACAGGCTCAGAAAAGTCAAAAATAGTGAGATATCTTGCAGAGGGATGCAGCACTCTTAAAATTGCAAAGCTTCTGAAGCGTGATCATCGAACAATCAAGCGTTTCATTCAAAATAGTCAACAGGGTCGCAAGAAGCGTGTGGAAAAACCAAGGCGCAAAATAACTGCCCATGAACTGAGAAAAGTCAAGCGTGCAGCTGCCAAGATGCCACTTGCCACCAGTTTGGCCATATTTCAGAGCTGCAACATCACTGGAGTGCCCAAAAGCACAAGGTGTGCAATACTCAGAGACATGGCCAAGGTAAGAAAGGCTGAAAGACGACCACCACTGAACAAGACACACAAGCTAAAAAGTCAATACTGGGCCAAGAAATATCTCAAGACTGATTTTTCTAAGGTTTTATGGACTGATGAAATGAGAGTGATTCTTGATGGGCCAGATGGATGGGCCAGATGGCTGGATTGGTAAAGGGCAGAGAGCTCCAATCCGACTCAGACGCCAGCAAGGTGGAGGTGGAGTACTGGTTTGGGCTGGTATCATCAAAGATGAGCTTGTGGGGCCTTTTTGGGTTGAGGATGGAGTCAAGCTCAACTCCCAGTCCTACTGCCAGTTTCTGGAAGACACCTTCTTCAAGCAGTGGTACAGGAAGAAGTCTGCAAGGTAAGAAAAACATGATTTTCATGCAGGACAATGCTCCATCACACGCGTCCAAGTACTCCACAACGTGGCTGGCAAGAAAGGGTATAAAAGAAGAAAATCTAATGACATGGCCTCCTTGTTCACCTGATCTGAACCCCATTGAGAACCTGTGGTCCATCATCAAATGTGAGATTTACAAGGAGGGAAAACAGTACACCTCTCTGAACAGTGTCTGGGAGGCTGTGGTTGCTGCTGCACGCAATGTTGATGGTGAACAGATCAAAACACTGACAGAATCCATGGATGGCAGGCTTTTGAGTGTCCTTGCAAAGAAAGGTGGCTATATTGGTCACTGATTTGTTTTTGTTTTGTTTTTGAATGTCAGAAATGTATATTTGTGAATGTTGAGATGTTATATTGGTTTCACTGGTAAAAATAAATAATTGAAATGGGTATATATTAGTTTTTTGTTAAGTTGCCTAATAATTATGTACAGTAATAGTCACCTGCACACACAGATATCCCCCTAAAATAGCTAAAACTAAAAACAAACTAAAAACTACTTCCAAAAATATTTAGCTTTGATATTAATGAGTTTTTTGGGTTCATTGAGAACATGGTTGTTGTTCAATAATAAAATTAATCCTCAAAAATACAACTTGCCTAATAATTCTGCACTCCCTGTATATATAGCTCTCAGAACATGCAGACACTAAAACATAATTTTTTGGGTTTCAAAAATGCTATTATTGTGTTAAAGTAAAATAAATAAAAAAAAGTATACATATTAGGTATTGCCGCATCCGTAACAATCTGCTCTATAAAACTATAACATGACCTAACCCCTCGGATGAACACCGTAAGAAAAAAAACTGTGTAAAAAAAATGCAACTTTTGTCACCTTACATCACAAAAAGTGCAACACAAAGTGATCAAAAAGGCTTATGTCCCACAAAATGGTACAAATAAAACCGTCACCTCATCCCGCAAAAAAATTAGCCCCTACATAAGAAAATCTCTAAAAAAAAACTATAGCTCTCAGAACATGGACACATTAAAACATAATTTTTTTGTTTAAAAAAATGCTATTATTGTTTAAAACTTAAATAAATAAGAAAACGTATACATATTAGGTATTGCCATGTCCGTAACGATCTGCTCTATAAAAATTTCACTTGACTGAAAACAACCAATTTTTTGGTCACCTTGCCCCATAAAGTGTTATAATGAATGATCAAAAAATCATATGTACCCCAAAATAGTACCAATAAAACTGGCACCTTATCCCCTAGTTTCCAAAATGGGGTCACTTCTTGGGAGTTTCTACTGTAAGGGTGCATCAGGGGGGGGGCTTCAAATGGGACATGGCATCTAAAAACCATGTGGCACTCCTTTTCTTCTGCGCCCTGCTGTGTGCTCATACAGCAGTTTATGACCACATGTGGGGTGTTTCTGTAAACCGCAGAATCTGGGTAAGAAATATTGAGTTTTGTTTGGCTGTTAACCATTGATGTGTTAAAGAAAAAATTGGATTAAAATGGAAAATCTGTCAAAGAAGTGAAATTTTAAAATTTGAGCTCTATTTTCCTTTAATTCTTGTGGAACGCCTAAAGGGTTAACACAGTTTGTAAAATCGGTTTTAAGTAACTTGAGGGGTGTAGTTTCTACAATGGGGTCATGGGTTGATACAATGGTAGAATATCTATTTGTACATTAAGGAATGGGTGTATATTCCACAGTTCATAAACAATATTTCTATATGGTCAAGTTACAGGGTATCACATTCCATGATATCAAATCTAATAGTACTCTCAGACATATTGTGAGCCATTCGATCAATTTGGTTGTATATTACAGATGTATACCAAGATTTATAAATTTAAGAATAACCAGCATAATAATGATCTTCCTGAACAATGATCTTCCTTGAGAAAATTGGGCTAATAGTATGGCTAATAGCTGCTTACCTGTGCCACTGGAAGTAGAGATGAGGGAGATGCATATAGGGTGCAGGAATGGGGGCCTATGGCCGCTAAGATGTACAGTGGTGCATAGGCGCCAGGCCGGTTCCTGCTCTTTTGAAGGAGCCGTGGGACCGGCATGTGGAACGTGTAGGCAAGTTAGCGCTCCAATGAGCGGAAGAAAAGGCAAGTGGAACGCACTGCTCGTATCGCGGTGCGTTCCACCGGCCGGAAAGGGCAGAAGTGAAGGTAATTAAAATGCACCGCGCTCTTATAGCCGGAAAGAGGTAGCTCGCAGGAAGTCAGTCGAGCTTGCATTCCACAGGGAGGAAGTGGAGATCAGTGGAATGTACTGCATGGATCGCAGTGCGTTCCAAGAAGGGGAAACGATTAGAGTTGGCTAATATGACAGAGAAAGATTAATTAACAGAGGTGCCAGTGAGTATATAGATATAGTATGAGTATGAATAAAAGTAAAAAAGGATACCCCCTGCGGCACTGGGTATAACTTCATATTCATGGAGCCTAAAGAGAATTAAAGGGAAATGATGTTAGAATATTATTGATCAGGATTAAACATCATAATCATTATGATAACAGAGCATCATGGTCTGATGGTAATGAGAGCCACCAAGTGCAGTATTGGCATATGTTTGTAATGCATTTATAATCCATTACTCCAAAGGAATCTATATAGTTGCCGTCCAAAAAAAGGCTTAAACATTCTGAGTTTTTAGGTAAAAGCCTGTACCTCATATTCCCTATTTAGTCCTTTCGGCGTCGGAGTTTGCAAGGTATGGATCCAGAACGCCTCCCTATGTTTCAGCGTCTTAGATCGGTCACCGCCTCTCCTGGATGTTGGAATATATTAAATTATTTGGAATTTTAATTGAGAGATCCTCAATTGAAGTGGTATGGGAGTGGTAGCAATAGATTTTGTCGGCGTATTGTAGACTTGTGCTGGCAAATCCTATCTCTTATTGATTGAGTCGTTTCCCCCACATACATAAGGCCACAAGGGCATTTGATAGTGTATACTACGAAATCGGTGTCACAGGTGAAATAGCCTTGGATTTTGATGGGTTTACCCGTATGGGGGTGAGAAATAGTTGATCCCCTCTGTACGTTTGTGCACTTATGTCACCATCACAACATCATCCACTGCTGTTTGTTTGTCACTTATGTCACTTATGTCACTAGTCATCATCGCTAGTTGCACATCACAGGGAGGATGAAACGGACCTCTCCCCCAAGTTTGTGCTGGCCTGTAGATGCTGACTGTCCTCACTAAGCTTGTCCTCACTGAGAAGCAGAGCAAACCAGCAGCATACATTACTTCTCAGGCAGAAGGAGCAGCAAAAGAAAAAGGCAGTTGCAGGACAGCTGAGGGCACAAATGTTGATCCTAGGCCATGCCAACTAAGTGTGTTTTCAGAAGAACCCACCGATTCCTGGCTGTCAATGAGTCTGATGCACGTCTATGTATCACAGAACAGATTAAGGCTACTTTCACACTTGCGGCAGGACGGATCCGACAGGCTGTTCACCATGTCGGATCCGTCCTTCCGCTATTTTGCAGTGCCGCCGGACCGCCGCTCCGTCCTCATTGACTATAATGGGGACGGGGCGGAGCTCCGGCGCAGCACGGCGGTGCAAGGCGAAAACCGCCGGACTAAAAGGTCCTGCATGTCCAACTTTTTAATCTGGCGGCTTTTGCCTTGCACCGCCGTGCTGCGCCTAAGTATGAATGGCACAGCAGATGAACTAGATAACTGCGCCTATATATTAGACCACCTGTTGACAATGAGTCTGATGCACAGTAAATCTATGTATAACAGAAGAGATTAAATATTAATGGCGCAGCAAGTGTACAACATAAATGAGCCTATACATTAGACCGTCTGTTAACAATGAGTCTGATGCACAGTAAGTCTATGTATAACAGAACAGATTAAGTATAAATAGTGCAGCAGATAAACTAGGTAAACAAGTATATATATTAGACCACCTGTTGAGACTAAGTCTGATGCTCAGTAAGTCTATTTATAACTGAACAGATTAAGTATGAATGGCGCCGCCGATGAACTAGATAACTGCACCTATATATTAGACCCCCTGTTGACAATGAGTCTGATGCTAAGCAAATCTATGTATAACAGAACAGATTAAGTATAAATAGTGCAGCAGATGAACTAATGGCACAGCAAGGTTTTAGATAAAAGCATATATATTAGATCGCCTGTTGACAATTGGCCTGACGCACAGTAAGACTATGCATAACAGAACAGAAATAAGTTGCACCAAGTTTACTAGATAAACGTGATTATGTTTTGGACCACCTGTTTACAATGAGTATGATGCACATTAAGTCTATGTATAACAGAACAGATTAAGTATGAATGGCGCAGAAGATGAAATAGATAAATGTGCCTATATATTAGACCACCTGTTGACAATAAGTCTAAAGCACAGTAAGTCTATGTATAACAGAACAGATTAAGTATAAATGGCGCAGCAAGTGAACTAGGTAAATGTGCCTATATATTAGACCGCCTGTTGAGACTAAGGGGTCATTTATACTTACAGCCCTGGTCACGGAAAACTTTTAAAGCGATCTTGCTACTACATTTCAAATCCCTCTATAACCATTTGCTCACCGGTGGATCGCTACCCCCACAGTCCCTAATGGCCCACATAACCATCCTTCCGAAAGAAAACAAAGACCGTCTCGAATGTGGCAGTTATCGTCCCATTTCCTTATTAAATGTCGATATCAAATGGTGGGCGAAGATCTTGGCCCAACATCTCCAATTGATGCTACCTGATATAATCTACGGTGAGCAAGTTGGATTTGTCCCTGGCAGACAGGGTAGTAAGAATACCATACGTTTGCTTCATTTGATGTCTTGGGCACAAAAAAAACTCAGTGCCACTAGCACTCCTAAGCACTGATGCAGAAAAAGCCTTCGACATTGTAGGCTGGTCTTTTATGTCCAGGACCTTGTCAAAGTTTGGCTTACCTGATCAGTTTATTGCAGCAATTTTCACATTATATCTAGCCCCCTCTGCCAGGGTCAAAGTTAATGGTACTCTCTCCCCAGCCTTTAACATCACTAATAGCACACGGCAAGGGTGCCCACTCTCCCTGACCCTTTTTCGTTCTAGTTATGGAGACTTTATTGTGCAAAATCCGCCAAACACCTGGGATTGAGGGCATCACTGTGGGATCCCAAAAACACCTGACAGCTGCTTTCGAAGATGATCTCTTGGTGGTGACCTCAAATCCCAAGGCATCTTTCCCCAAACTGCTCACTATCTTCGAAGAATTTGATCTCATTTCCAACTTTAAAATTAATTATACCAAATCCATGGCCCTTAACGTTTCCTGCCCAGTAAGCATATTTACCACCCTCAAGCGCTCCACCCCCTTTAAGTGGGCCCCACTGGATATACCTTTTTTCTTGGTATTCGAGTGACGGCCAACGCTAAGGATCTCTTTTCCTCTAATTATCTTCCGCTCTTACAATCTGTCAAGGCCCACCTTCATGCTCTAAAGCTGCAATTTATATCTTGGATAGGGAGGAAAGATTACTTAAAAACCTATATAGTCCCTAAATTTTTGTATCTCCTACAGACACTGCTAATTTGGGTCCCACAGTCGTTTTTCATAGAGGTCTGCCGGATGATGTCCTTCTTTCTTTGGAGAGGCCGGTCCCCTAGAGTAGCCTACGCCATTCTGACTAGGGAAAGGAGATTTGGGGGATTCGGACTCCCCGACACACATTTATATTACAAGGCCAACCTTATGTGTAGGGGCATAAACCTCCTCTCAGGTCGACCAGTGAATATTTGTTCCCATCTGGAGCAGACCTTACTTACTAATAGGGAGAAACTGGTTTTGTGGGGAGTCCGTTCTTGTTCTCCTATCGCCACTAACGTGCCTCTGCTATGGAAAATGGTATTACTCACCTGGTCTAAACTGTACCATTCCAGAAAACTTACCTTTCCTAGCCCAGCACTTCCGCTGCCCTTCTTGCAATCCTTCATTCACCCTACAGTTCATTACTCACAAGATATACTTTGCAGGATGTGCTGGCACTAGAAGGGGAATTAGACTGGGGGAGGGTTCTCCAATTACCTAGGGTCACATCATCCTCGTTTCTACACCTCCATTGTTTTAAAAGGGATATTAGGTCCCTACGACTGCAAACCTCTAATTTTAACTCTCCTACTTGGTTGGAGCAAAAGCTGGGGTCCGTCCGGCCCTCTAACAGACCTCTCTCTACGATGTACAAGGAACTCTTGTCCTCTACCCCCTCTGAACTTCACTTTCTGTGTTCTTGGGAGAGAGAACTATCTATACAATTAAATGATCTGGAAAAAGCTTTCATATTGACCTACTCACATGGTTTCAGCCGTTGTATCAAAATTCAAGAGAATTCATAAAAACTGCTTACCTTCTGGTATAAAACACCAGAGTTTCTCCATAATCTGTATCCAGAGGTCTGTTGGAGGTGTGGGACGAACGTGGGTTCTCTTTCTCACATCTGGTGGAGTTGTGAGAGAATACGCCCCTTCTGGAACCAAGTTGAAACTATGATAAATAAGATCTGCTCCTCCTCCATTGTATTGGACCAAAAATTTGTCCTCCTTTAGTGCCCTAACATATCCCTCACTCCATCCAATTCAGATCTACCTACTATACTCATCATGGCTGCCTGCCTATTGATACCTTTATTATGGAAACAGACCTTTCCTCCTTCCATCCCTAGTTGGATGGAGAAAGTAGATCAACTATCTAGGTTTTAAGAGCTGGCCCATTGGGAGTCATACCCCCGCACGCGATACCTCAAGACATGGCTTCCCTGGAAGAACTTTAGGAGCTTTCATCATTAGAGCAGAGTTTCCCTATCCTCTACCCCCCCTCCATCTCTTGTTGACCCTTCCCCCTTTTATGCCCCCCCTCCCTCATTCACTTAAATCTTCCTCCTCTCTGTTTGTGTATGACATTAGATACCTACTTGCATACAGGGGACGAGACCATCTGTTGCCTTAATGTATCACATATTTTCTTTGTACCAATGCAGATTGTCATTTATTATGTACTCAAGGGTATATTGTATCACTTTTCTTTTGGCTATCTGAAGTATGACCAATAAAAAGAGATTTGGTTAAGGGGTCATTTATCATTCTGAAATATTCCTAAATTTGGTGTATTTCAGGCACAGATTGTGGTGCAACAGCTAGATGCATCGCAATCTAAATAAGCAGGTGGGGAAGGGGCCGGGCCGGCAGGCTTATTACATTTATCATTGTCTACACCTGTTTCAGGTGTAGAAAAAAGTCTAAATATAAAACAGTTTGGAACATGTTAAGTGTTAATGGTGCAGCAAGTGTACTACACAAACACACCTTTATATTAGACCACCTGTTGACAATGAGTCTGATGCAAATCTATGCATAACAGAACAGATAAAGAATGAATGGCACAGCAGATGAACAAGATGCATAGGGTGATTACACTGAGCCTGCACTGCCCCTGCATTCTCCCTATGCTCTCCCTATTGTCTCCGTACAATATCTAAAAACTCTCCCTATAATCTCCCTACGCTATACAATTTTCTACAATTAAAAGCTTTCTAAAACACTGTCCCTAGCACTTGCCATGTCTCTCCCTATGCTCAGTTCACCAAGAAATCGCGGCGACCACACAGGTTGAGGCTGTTATAGGGCTGTGACATCACACAAAATCTGCTGATTGGCTTGCTCCATGGCATTTGGAGTCATATAAAATTCCTGGACTTCTTATTTTCACTTTGTAACACGTGTAGCTGCCATTTTAGAAAAAAATGAAAACCCGATTTGTTACCATGAAGCGCAAGGAAATCCGGATTTTTGGCCTATCAAATTTTTCCTGAAATTCAGTTTGAAGTCAATTTGTTTCACTTCGATTCTCTCAACACTAACATTGATATTCTGTAATCACAGTGAAGGGTTAAATCATTCCTACTTCGCCATAGGGTCCCAAAGCTAGTGTTGTCCTTGTGCCTCTTCAATATATGGACAGCATTGTGATCAGTTTACTGTTGATTGCTCTAATAGCAAAAAAAAGAATTCTCCTGTGTACAACCCCTTTAAGTCTTAGCGTTATCCATGTAAGCTTTAAATCCATTTGTAAATGTTGCACATGTGAGAACTATTACAGCTGCTGAAATTGAATTAAATAGCTCAAATTATCCGTATATATAATTATTAAGATATATGTATAAAAATGGTTCATTCTATATATTAGTGAAAATTTTTTCATTATAAAATACTCCCATCTTTTTAAAGATCCTCAAATTTTTGCACTGTGAACACCTATTAATGACATGAAAACAGGCTCCACTTGATGCTTTCATACTTTTTACATTAAGTCAAATTACTGTACAGTTCTCAGGTTAATGTATCATTGATTGTTCTATAATGAAGATTAGAATAATGCGTGCAAGGTGATACTGAATTACATTTAAAAGGAAGTGAGGATCCCATTTCCATGGCTCAGCATGCAGTTTGATGGCTGTTTCCTACAATTTGTCATCCATATATTGGCACCACTTATGGTAGGAGACACCCTCTTATATTGTTTTGTTTTTTTCTTTCTGGACTCCTGTGGAGGTGTCAATTCTTGGGCTAAGCTATGACTGAACGTCTAAATGGCAAAAAGTGAGAATATCTCTTGCAGGAAGTAAGAGAATTCACACTCTCTGTTGCCCTCCTGCTATTATGGAATGAAATTTAGAAATATATAGCTTATATAGTAAAATAAATATATATGCTATTCACAAGTAGATGATTACTCTGTAATGAGATGAATGGAATACGTCATATATTTGTGTAGTGCTTTGGAGCAAGGGATTATGGATGTTTGTAGACATTTGCCCCTATTGCTGCTATGCAAAGGTATCAATTCACTACTTTAGGGATTTATGCCATTGTTTTCACTTTACTGTTTATATTGTTGAACTACATTTTATATGTATGTTGTAATATGTCCTATTCATTTGTACTCATTACACTGTATGTGCACTGCACTGTGGAAATTGATAATGCACAGCCGGCTAATACTAAGAGACATTGGGACTTTCCAGCATGTGCATTGAGTAGCTATTAATTTTCTACAGTTACTAAGAGGGACTATGCAGATCTAAGTTTTGAAGAGGAAAACGCAAACATTGTGAACTTTTGACTGACTGGTTTATCTGTGCCAGATGAATGTTTACATCTGGAAGCTGCTTAGTCATTCCCACTGACTTGTTTTGAGCCACAATGCAAGTCTCTTGCAGCCATGAAATGCAACATTGTTTTTGTTAGGCTGAGCTTCTTCAGCCTCACTCCTCCCACAAAAATATTCGGAATCAGCTAGGAACTGTATAGTGGAGCAGTCAGAGTCCTTGGATGTCTGCAAATAGGGACCAGTGTTTAGTATACAGTAGACTCTTTCAGACTACAGAAGTAATCAGAAGTAGATGCAGGGACACCCTGCCTAATGACTGAGCCACAGTGCATTGCCTATATTGTTTTGCACTTGAGTTCCCTCAGCAAAGAAGCACACTGGTTTACTTAGTGGACTTATTTCCAATGGGGTGCACCACGTCTTACCATCCCCTCCAGAGAGTACCAACACATGGTCACACTTTGATGGTGGTCCATCGTAGTGCTGGGACCACCCAAACCTGGTCACTGCATTTGTAAAGCCAATAATGAATGGCATGAACCATTCTAAGCACATTTATTAAAACTGACGTTTTAGATGCCAGTCTTTTAATAAGGCCCTGTACTGGTGGTGGATCTGCTGAAGTTTGCATAAAGTAAGATTTGCTCATTTGCATATATTTTCCCTCCCAAAAAAAACCCAGAAGAGCATTTCCTAGGCTACAATGGTCCTTATGCATACTCAAACGCTCTCCATTAGAAGAAATGGTAGTTCTGCAAACTGCAGCCAAGTCCTCTAGGCTAATTCTCTCTGCTCAGTTCAGAAAAGAAAGAGCTGTTTACTGGTACGAGACACTCAGTATTCTTTTCCTTATTGAAGGAAGACTGGTTTATACCTCTTCAGTGATCTAGAGATATTTTGTTTTCTTTCATTTTGGAAGGAGCAGTGACTTGCACATTTCATTTCTAGAAAAGTGGCACACCTTTCTCAATTCTAAAGAAATTTAGGTTCATTAGAATACAATTTTTTTTTTACAAATTCAAGGACATTCCATATTTATTCACTTGTCTAAACTGTTTTAGCAACAACAATTATATCAGTTTGTACCAGAGGTGGATTTGGCATTTCTAGGTCCCCAAACAATATTATGTCTGTTTTTTTTTGCTTTTCTATGCTTTAACCCTATCAAACCACTAAGCTCTGCCCATTACAATACTAATCTATACTTATTACTAGAGATGAGCGAACTTTAGAAAAAGTTGATTTGGCAGCTTCGCTGAAGTTTGACAAGAAAGTTTGATTTGTTACGAATTTATTTGTCATGAATTGCTATTTTAAAAACCCCATGGGACCATTTTTAACAGCCACTTAGACAGAGGTGCACCCGTCTAATGGCTGTTAAAAATAGTAATACGCTAGTGCAAAATGACCTTTTGGGTTTAAAAAAACAAACAATCACTCATTTCATCCACTTGCCTCACCTCAACTCCAGCAGCCATTTTAGGAAAAATTATTATTTAGCACAAAGTACTTCATTTAGAATCAAATTTTTCCTAAAATTCAGACCAAATTCAAATTCAGATGCTTCATATCGCTCAACACTACTCATTACACTACTAAGCAAGCCTGCGGGTATTTGCCAGATTTATGTGCAGCAGAGCAGAGACTACCGGCGTTTTGTGCGGCATATGTGAACTTACCCTTAAAAGTTTTGTCTCATCTTGCTATTACTAAGGCGAGGTGATACTAAACCCTGACTACCAGAGGGCTTGGGAAACAATGTAGCAAGCTGGTGCTGAGCTGTTTTAGTAGCGCTCACTCACTGCAATGGGAGCTACTGAAGCAGCACAACACTGGCTCACTACACTGTTTCCTGGTCACCTGGAGGTTGTCATTTAGTCTCATCTCACCTTAGTAATGGTGAGATGAGACAACCCCTTTAAAGGAGTGTTTCTATGATTGGAGAACAAGAGGCCCATATATTTTTCTGGTACTGAGGTCCTCAGCTATATTCATCTCTGGCAAGCAGCCATGGTTGATCCCATCCTCTTTGGTATTGAATGGCAAGAACCTGTGCTCCAGAGAAACAAGGAAGCAGGACATTGGCTCAAAAGGAATAAAAATAATTTTTAGCTATGGATTGAATATTATTTATAGGCATCCAAGCCTAAAAATATATCTTTTTTCAATTCCATGCAATTTTTTTCTAAATAAGTAAAGAAATGACTACAAAAGACACAGACACATTTAGGTGATGGTTTCTTTACAGTGTGCCTATAATAAAGGTTATATCAATTTACCAGTGAGCTGCTTTGAAGAAAAAAACTGTGACATCCAGGAATCAACCTGAAGCCGCGTAATAATACAAACACCAATTGTGTTTCCTGACACATATTACAACTTCCCTGCTGTGACTTCTTGCTTTTACGCTTCACTCCTGAAGATCACACAGTAGGTCTGTATTTTCAGTGGTTAATTTTTGTCTAAGTTGACTAAATCTATAATGCTCAACACTATAAAGATGATTTAGTGAAAGTGAACATGGTTTCATTGCAAAAATAACATCTTCTTTCTTCTTTTTTCTTCTTTCTTCTTCTTTTACTTCTTCCTTCTTTCTTCTTCTTCTTCCTTCTTCTTCTTCTGTAGTAGATTCCCACAGGATGATCGGGGGCCCTTGATTAGGCTCAGGGCTGTCCCATAAAATTGCCATCTACTGTGTTTACTGTTTAATGATTGGCAGGCATCCTTCATCTGACGATTCATAATCAACCCCCTTGACCTGTTCCCTGTTTGGCAATGTAGAAGCTTCAATGGATAGAGAGAACTTATGTTCTCATTCTCCATGGTAGGATTAATGGGGCCAAGCTTAGCTAACCACTGCAGGTTCCATGCCATCTGCTTATGTTGCTTAAATATTTATTCCAAGTTTTTATGTTTTTATCTGACTAGAAATGGTGCAGTTATATTGACATTCTACTTAAAATCTATAGCACTGATCCAAAAAGTGCATTGTGTTTCAAAACAAGGCCATTGCTAAGATGTTTGCTTATAAAGTAACGGGTTCATTCACATAATCATAATACCTATCAGTGTCATATGGAGCAGTAATGTGGCTCTCACAGAAAAATATAAGCCCATACTGTCCCTCTGACTCCAGTTTCAGGCATACTGAGGTGTCTTTTTCCTGTCTTCATACCAAGTAAAGGAGAAAAAATATAGTAATGTGTTGTAGAGATGAGCAAATTAAAAAAAAATTCAATTTGGCCTGTTCGCCAAATTTTTCTAATTCATTTGGTTTGATACAAATTTATTTGTGGCAAAAATGGTTAAAAATGGCTATTTCCTGGCTGCAGAGAGCCTTTATAGTAGTGTAGAACACTGTGCCTTGCAGAAACACGCATGTACTGTGGATCAGTATGACATGCAGATGACAGGCGTCGCTTTTACTGCACACTTCACATATTTGGGCAGTCACTGACCCAAAACTGACCAAATAACTCAAGTATAAACTCAGCCTTACAGGTTGATATCAGCGCCAAGAAGAAGTGCACTCCTTTTACACCATCATCAGCTGATTCCACATAGATGTCTACAGAACCTGTTCTATTAAACGCTTATACAAGTAGAGCCCCCCAAAAGAGTGGAGAGGGTGTCAGCAGTAAGTTTGTGTTGACGTCACATATTATTTTGCCCTTCCTCTAATCCATCAGAAAAATAACCACCAAAAAACAGATCCTGTCTTCACTAGGTCAGCATTTGGTCAGTAATCCATCAGTATTGCTAATGCCAAAAAAAACAGGAGTGGATCCAAAACAGAGATGACACGTGAATTGAATATTTGCATGTCTTCTGTGTTTTGTACCCACTCCTGCTTTTGGCTACCAAATCACAAGCCAATTCTGATGGGACCATATAGGCCTTACAGCTGCTACACAGACAGGAACCATTGTGTGTCTCATTTTTATTTCCTTTTGACAGATCATACAAATAAATGATGATGTCAGCCAGGCTGAAAGGAAAAATAGTGGCCCAGTCATGAGGTGGGGAGGGTAGGAACAGCATGAGAAGTCCACAGAGTGGCCCAATGACAGTGTGGAAGTGGCCGCAGCAACAGGAGGCCACAGAGCGGCACAATGACAGAGTGTGTAGGTGTCAGCAGCATCAGGAGACCACAGAGTGGCAAGGTGACATAGTGTGGAGGTGGAAGCATCATCAGGAGACCACAGAGTGGCAAGGTGACATAGTGTGGAGGTGGCATCAGCATCAGGAGACCACAGAGTGACCCGGTGACAGAGTGGGGAAGTGTCAGCAGCATCAGGAGGCCACAGAGTGGCACAATTACAGAGTGTGGAGGTGGCGGAAGCATCAGGAGGCAACAGAGTGGTACAATGACAGTGTGGAGGTGGCGGCAGCAGCAGCATCAGGAGGAGGCCACAGAGTGGCACAATGACAGTGTGGAGGTGGCAGCAGCAACATCAGGAGACCACAGAGTGGCAAGTTGACATAGTGAGGAGATGGCAGCAGCATCAGGAGACTACAGAGTGACCCAGTGACAGAGTGGGGAGGTGGGTGGTAATACCAGTACCAGCTGAAGATGGTGGGTGAAAGAAGGAGCACTTGGCTTAAGATGTGTGGCATCAGGCAGGTAGCAGCATCAGAATCAGCATCATAATAGTAGCTGAGGCAGGTAGCCAGAAGAAGCCATTCTCTTTTGTCAAAGTGTTGGTGTTGCACCATGGATGATCTAGTCTGATGCATCAGGCATTGGTGCGTGGAAATCCTGGCTGATCCACACCTGATTCATCTTGATAAAGGTCAGTTTCTCCACATTTTGGGTGAACAGGCGAGTTCTTCTTGGGGTAACAATGGCCCCACAGCACTAAACACTGCACTAATGTCACACTACTGGCCGGGCAGGACAGCTTTTTCAGGGCAAACTCTGCTAGCTGCAGCCACAAATCCAGTTTGTCTTCCCAGTAGTCTAGCAGATCTTCAATGTGGGGTGACAGGGTACTTTCCAAGTATGCCACCACCTCTTGATTCAGGTCCTGCTCCAGGTCTAGCTGCTGCTGCTAGTGAGTAGTTTCTCCACTAGGCAGGTAAAGAAAGCTGCTCATTAGCGACTCTAGACTCAAGTTGCTGCTGATGGAGCTGGAACTGCTCATACTCCCCCCCACCCTGCCACAGCAGCCAGAGGGCCCGCCCGGTCAGGCCTGCGAGAAGATGGACGATGGTGCAGATAGGCAGCGGCCAACTCACTACATATATCTGTAGAGAATCAATCAAGGCAACTGGACGTACTGTAGATTTCTTGAAAACGTTTCACTCGTTCTTCCAACGAGCTTTCTCAATTCTGAATGACTGTACAAAAATTCTGGGAATAAATATGTAACCGAATCAACATCTGGTAAATATACCCAGCATTGGATCAAAGGTGTTGATTCCATTATCCTAATTGAAGTCAGTAGGTGATAAAGACTTCCCAGAAAAAGGTGTCAAGACAGCATTGTATGTGGCAGACAATAGATGTCTAACCCCCCCGCCTTTATTCAAGCTTGGCTTCTCCCTTTTTACGTAGATGGCCTCCTTCACGCCTCGTTTGTACCAATCGACCTCCTTATCCAAAACACGTACTTGAATGTCTTCAAAGGTGTGACCTGTTCCTCTGGTCAAGAATCAGCCGTGTACTTACATCTAAAAGGAACAGGTCACACCTTTGAAGACAGTCAAGTACGTGTTTTGGATAAGGAGGTCGATTGGTACAAACGAGGCGTGAAGGAGGCCATCTATGTAAAAATGGAGAAGCCAAGCTTGAATAGAGGCGGGGGGGGGGGGGGTTAGACATCTATTGCCTGCCACATACAATGCTGTCTTGACACCTTTTTCTGGGAAGTCTTTATCACCCCTACTGACTCCAATTAGGATAATGGAATCAACACCTTTGATCCAATGCTGGGTATAATTACCAGATGTGGATTCAGTTACATATTTATTCCCAGAATTTTTGTACAGTCATTCAGAATTGAGAAAGCTCGTTGGAAGAACGAGTGAAACGTTTTCAAGGAAACTACAGTACATCCAGTTGCCTTGATTGATTCTTTACATATTGTAGGAGAGTACCTGGGGTGATAGTAGACGGAAGGTACGTGCCACCGGGGGTCCTGGCCCCGGTGGAGTAAGAGCCAGAAAAGTGCATTTTGCAGCGGTTATGCTGTTAACACAGCGGATCCGGGCCGGCTCTTATTGGGAGCAGGCAGATATGCGGGCGGGTGCCTGTCTCCCCACGGTCAAGGCCAGGTTTTGCAGGGAAGGGTTAAAACCTGACCAGCAACAAGGGTGTGGTGTGCAATGTGAAGCTTCTGTGTTCTCTGGCTGTGAGAGTGAGAAGTGGAGGTGAGCTGGGCTGTGTGCTGAGGCCTGTGGAGGACTGTGCAGGATCCTGCAGCTGAAACCAGGAGGGATCCGTGTCCTGTGGCTAGAAGCAAGACCCATGGACTTACTTCACCAAGGAGAAAAAGGTGACATTACTCCTGGCTTTAAATAGACTTTGCTTTATGTGACTGAAACAGGCCTCAAGTAGCCGCAGCAGGGACTTGCTGTGTTTGAACTATTATTTTGCTGTTGTGTGTGACCACCCTCCCTATGAACTGCACCGTCTTTCACAAATATGCACCGTGTGAATAAACAAAGCATCGTGTTTTACACCAAGACCATTCTGTGTTGCCTCTATACTGCACTCGCTACCACTGCCTACCAGAGCGGATCCCCACAATTGGTGGCTTCAGCGGGCAAACGGCAGTGAGGCTGGAAATTGTGTTGTTTGGACTGTATGTCATATATTAAGCCGGCAAGTTTTGTGGCTCCAGATAAGATGGAGGAGGCCATTAGACACTTGGTGCAAAGTAATGAGGAGGCTACTCGGAGACATGAGGAAGCCCTGAGAGACCAGCGGCAGTTGAATAGTCTAGTGGCCCAGCAACTGGCGACTATGCAGGAGTCCATGCGTGTGTTACAACAACAAGCCGTCCCGGGGGGGACCGCAGTCCTACCTGCTGCCCGGGATAAGGTGCGCTCAGCATTAAGAAAGATGGGCCCCGAAGAGGATATCGAGGCGTTCCTGATGGTCTTCGAACGCACTGCGGAACAGGAAAGGTTACCGGCAGAACAGTGGGCCGAAGTAGTGGCGCCATTTTTAGTGGGAGACGCACAAAAGGCCTACTTCGACCTCAGTCAGGAGGAAGCCAAAAGCTATAAGAGGCTGAAGGGGGAGGTGTTGGCTCGTCTTGGGGTTAATACCTATGTGCGTGCACATCGAGTCTACCGGTGGGCCTTCTCCGAGTCCCGGCCTGCTCGGTCCCAGGCCTATGACCTGTTACACCTGGTAAGAAAATGGCTGCAGCCTGAGACATTGAGCCCCTCGCAGATGGTGGAACGGGTGGTGGTCGATCGTTTGGTGCGCACACTGCCAAGGGCCATACAGCGCTGGGTTGGTCAGGGAGACCCCGGCAACCTGGATCAGTTAGTAAGCCTTGTCGAGAGGTATGTGGCAACCCAGGACTTGGTGCGGGACTCAACGCAGGCGCAGGAATCCCGTCGGGCTCCCTCTCAGGCTAGGGATCCGGAAAAGGGGACCCAACCACAAAGGGGGGGGAAGGCTAGTCCTACTCCAGGGAAGAGAGACCGGGGAGGGACCACGGGGATTCAATGTTGGCACTGCCACGGCCTGGGACATAGGGCAGCGAACTGTCCTCAAACACCTGAACCCATGGACTGCGGGTTCGCTCGCCGGTCCTCTTTCTTTGCCCGGCCTGTATGTACCGCGGATGCCAGGCCGACCACCGATATGCCACCTCTGTGCCAAGTCTTGGTCGATGGGCATCCGATTAATGCTTTGCTGGACTCTGGGAGCCTGGTGACCCTAGTGCATGAGTCTTTAGTGTCTGAGACACTCCCAGAGAAGCAAACCCTGTCCATTGTCTGTATCCATGGGGACCGCCGGGAGTACCCCACTGCCAGGGTTACCATGTCCGTGTTGGGCAAAGAGGTGCAGCATGTCGTCGGAGTGGGACGCCAAATCCCTTATGCCGCCATACTGGGAAGGGATTTTCCTTTGTTCTGGACTCTATGGAAGAGCAATATGCCTTCCCTTAGGGACAGACGACAATCGGGCCCAGTGCCCGAGGATCCCGATGCAGGGATACCAGCTGTAGGGGTCACCACATCACCTGTAGAGTGTCATCCCGATAGGTTTCCCCTAGAGGTGTTGGCAGGCGAATCCGTGGAAACCCCGTCCATCCCGGACCTGGAGTTATCCCGTGACACGTTCGGGACTGCCCAGCTCCAGGATCCGACATTATTACGGGCGAGGGAAGGGGTGACAGTGGTAAATGGGGTGGCTCAGCACCCAGGGGCCGACTCGGTGTTTCCCCATCTGGCTTTTAACCAGGACCTGCTGTATAGGGTGGACAAAGTGCAGCACGAGGTAGTGGAGCAGCTGGTGGTACCCCAGCCATACCGCCGTGTGGTACTGGACTTGGCCCACTCCCACGCGCTGGGAGGACATTTGGGCGTAAAAAAAACCCAAGAGCGGATTCTGCAAAGGTTCTATTGGCCCGGGGTTTATGAGGAGGTCAAAAGGTTTTGCCAATCCTGTCCAGTGTGTCAGATGACGAGCCCCCAGCCCCACTATCGCAGTCCCCTAGTACCCATGCCCATCATCGAGGTCCCCTTCGAAAGAATAGGGATGGATCTGGTAGGCCCCATAAACAAGTCGGCCAGAGGGCACCAGCATATCTTGGTGGTCTTAGACTATGCCACCAGATATCCTGAAGCGATCCCACTACGTCATACTTCTGCTAAGCTCATAGCTAAAGAACTCATGGGTATGTTCGCAAGGGTGGGGATTCCAAAAGAGATCCTGACCGACCAGGGGACGCCCTTCATGTCTAAGGTGACGAGGGAGCTCTGCAAGCTTTTAGGGGTTAAACGGTTGCACACGTCCGTATACCATCCTCAGACCGACGGACTAGTGGAACGCTTTAACAAAACCCTAAAAACTATGCTTAAAAGAACCGTAGCCAAAGATGGAAAGGATTGGGACCTGTTGCTGCTGTACGTATTGTTCGCAGTGCGAGAAGTGCCCCAGGCATCTACGGGATTCTCGCCCTTCGAGCTATTATACGGTCGACGGCCAAGAGGGTTGCTGGACATCGCTAAGGAGGCGTGGGAGCAACAGCCCACCCCCCACAAGAGTATTATAGAGCATATAGAAAAGATGCAGGACCGTATAGAGACAGTCCTACCAATCGTCCGGGAACACATGGAAGCCGCCCAACTGGCACAGAGCCGGGTATACAACCGGAGTGCCCAGGTCCGGACATTTAACCCGGGTGACCGGGTACTGGTGCTAGTCCCCACCATTGACAGTAAGTTTTTGGCACGGTGGCAAGGTCCCTACGAGGTGAAAGAGAAGGTAGGGTCAGTGAATTACAAGATATCCCAGCCAGGCCGGCGGAAGCCAGAACAGGTATATCATGTAAATTTACTGAAATCATGGAGAGATAGGGAGTGTCTCATTGGGGACAGCCCAAGCACTGTCTTGTCTGCGGGGAATATCCCAGCTCCACCCGAGGTCCCGGAGGGCACCTCCGCGGTAAAGATAGCGGGTAGTCTGTCGACTAAACAAGCTCAGGAAGCCAAAGAGTTGGTGAGTCGAAATAGGGACGTATTCTCTGAGCTTCCTGGTCGAACTTCGGTAGTCCGACATGACATCGTCACCGAGCCCCACGTCAGGGTACGGTTAAAGCCGTATCGTGTACCGGAGGCCCGGCGACAGGCCATTTCAGAAGAAGTAAGGTCCATGTTGAGGTTAGGGGTGATTGAGGAGTCAAGGAGCGAGTGGGCCAGCCCCATAGTCCTCATCCCAAAACCTGACGGTACTCTGCGCTTCTGCAATGACTTTAGAAAGCTCAACGAAGTGTCGAAATTCGATGCCTACCCCATGCCCTGGGTAGACGAGCTCATAGAACGGCTAGGGAAAGCTCGCTATTTCTCGGTCCTCGACCTCACAAAAGGATATTGGCAGGTGCCTCTCACGGAGGCGGCAAAGGAGAAGACTGCCTTTGTCACCCCCGAGGGGTTATTTCAGTACCAAGTTTTGCCCTTTGGCCTACATGGCGCTCCAGCCACCTTCCAGCGATTGATGGACGTCATCCTACGGCCCCATCGTCCATATGCTTCGGCATATCTGGACGACATCATTGTGTTTAGCCAGGACTGGGAGAGTCACCTGCCCAAGGTACAGGCCGTAGTCGATTCACTTAGAAAAGCTGGACTGACGGCCAACCCAAAAAAGTGTTCGCTCGGGTTCGAGGAGGTCCGGTACCTGGGATACGTGATTGGGCGGGGAGTTGTCAAACCCCAGGTAGACAAGATTGAGGCGATCAAGAGCTGGCCCAGACCTCTTACCACCAAGCAAGTACGTTCGTTCCTAGGGATGATAGGATATTACATGCGCTTTATCCCCAACTTTGCCACAGTAGCGGCCCCATTGACAAGACTTTTAAAGGGGAGGAAGACGGTGATGGTCCGCTGGGATGAGCAGGCGGAGGAGGCATTCTCCCGTTTGAAGTCGGCTCTGTGTGGGTCCCCGGTTTTGGTGACACCCGACTTCACACGGGAATTTGTCGTTCAGACGGACGCCTCTGGAGTGGGCCTAGGGGCAGTACTCTCTCAGGAAATCAGTGGGGAGGAACACCCTGTTGTCTTCCTGAGTCGCAAACTCACCCCAGCGGAAACCAGGTACAGTGTGGTAGAGAGGGAATGCCTGGCCATTAAGTGGGCCCTCGAGTCCCTTAGGTACTATCTGTTAGGGAGAAGGTTCCGTCTGGTGACCGACCATTCCCCTCTCCAGTGGATGAGCCGGGCCAAGGAGGGGAGTGCCCGGGCCACCAGATGGTTCTTGTCCCTCCAGAATTTTAAGTTCAGTGTCGAACACAGGGCAGGCCGCTTACAGGGGAATGCCGATGCCCTGTCCCGGGTACACTGTTGTACATGTGTCCAACCCCTCAGGATTGAACAGGGTGTGCAACCCTTCAGGGTTGAACAAAGGGGGGGGATATGTAGGAGAGTACCTGGGGTGGTAGTAGACGGAAGGTACGTGCCACCGGGGGTCCTGGCCCCGGTGGAGTAAGAGCCAGAAAAGTGCATTTTGCAGCGGTTATGCTGTTAACACAGCGGATCCGGGCCGGCTCTTATTGGGAGCAGGCAGATATGCGGGCGGGTGCCTGTCTCCCCACGGTCAAGGCCAGGTTTTGCAGGGAAGGGTTAAAACCTGACCAGCAACAAGGGTGTGGTGTGCAATGTGAAGCTTCTGTGTTCTCTGGCTGTGAGAGTGAGAAGTGGAGGTGAGCTGGGCTGTGTGCTGAGGCCTGTGGAGGACTGTGCAGGATCCTGCAGCTGAAACCAGGAGGGATCCGTGTCCTGTGGCTAGAAGCAAGACCCATGGACTTACTTCACCAAGGAGAAAAAGGTGACATTACTCCTGGCTTTAAATAGACTTTGCTTTATGTGACTGAAACAGGCCTCAAGTAGCCGCAGCAGGGACTTGCTGTGTTTGAACTATTATTTTGCTGTTGTGTGTGACCACCCTCCCTATGAACTGCACCGTCTTTCACAAATATGCACCGTGTGAATAAACAAAGCATCGTGTTTTACACCAAGACCATTCTGTGTTGCCTCTATACTGCACTCGCTACCACTGCCTACCAGAGCGGATCCCCACAATATATACCATGACCTGGATAAATGAGAACCTTCACAGACAACTCACTACATACCATGCCTCTATAGTAGTTCAGTTTGTCCTCCCTCTCAGCGAGTGTAAAAAAGGCCTCCATTTTGGACCAGTAGAGAGGGTCCAACAAGGTGGAGAGCCAGAAATCATCTCTCTGCCGAATGGTGACAATTCGGCTGTCACTACGCAAGCAAGTGAGCATGCATTGGGCCATTTGTGCAAGTGACTCGGAGATACTCCCTGCCTCCATCTCCACTACATACAGTTGTGTTCAAAATAATAGCAGTGTGCGTAAAAAAGTGAATAAAGCTCAAAACATGAAGAAAAATATATCAAATGTGTGTTGTTCCTCTAAAAAAAATTAAGAAAAGTGAGTATTAGACTGGTTTCCTTTGAATCACTTAAGTAATATTTAGTTACAGTATATACAATATTTAGTAGTGGTTACAGTATAACCACTGTTTCTGAGAACTGCTGTACATCTGTGTTGCATGGAGTCAACCAACTTCTGGCACCTGTGAACAGGTATTCCAGCCCAGGATGATTGGACTACATTCCACAGTTCTTCTCTATTTCTTGGTTTTGCCTCAGAAACTGCATTTTTTATGTCACCCCACAAGTTTTCTAATGGATTAAGATCCGGGGATTGGGCTGAACACTCCATAACGTCAATCTTGTTGGTCTGGAACCAAGATGTTGCACATTTACTGGTGTGTTTGGGGTCGTTGTCTTGTTGGAACACCCATTTCAAGGGCATTTCCTCTTCAGCATAAGGCAGCATGACCTCTTCAAGTATTCTGATGTATTCAAACTGATCCATGATCCCTGGTCTGCGATAAATAGGCCCAACACCTTAGTATGAGAAACATCCCCATATCATGATGCTTGCGCCACCATGCTTCACTGTCTTCACAGTGTACTGTGGCTTGAATTCAGTGTCTCCGGCCACTAGACCCAAAAAGAACAATCTTACTTTCATCAGTCCACAAAATGTCTCTTTAGCCAAGTCAATGTGCTCCTTGGCAAGTTGTAACCTCTTCAGCACATGTCTTTTTTTCAACAGTGGAACTTTGCAGGGGCTTCTTGTAGATAACTTGGCTTCCCATAGGCATCTTCTAATTGTAACAGTACTCACAGGTAACTTTAGATCTTCCTGGAGCTGATTGTTGGCATGTCCTTGCCATGTTGGCTATTCTTCTATCCATTTGAATGGTAGTTTTTCGCTGTGTTCCACGTCTTTCAGGTTTTGGTTGCCATTTTAAAGCATTTGTGATCATTTTAGCTGAGCAGCCTATCATTTTCTGCACTTCATTATATGTTTTCCCCACTCAAATCAACTTTTTAATCAAGGTACACCGTTCTTCTGAACAATGTCTGGAATGACCCATATTCGTCAGAATTTCAGAGAGAAATGCACTGTAACCAGCATGTACATTTGCTGCCTTCCTTGCTTAAATAAGGGCAATAATTGCCACCTGTTTTGCAAAGAATGAATGATCATCAAGAAATCGTTTATGGCCCTTCTTTGTTCGCATAGTCGGTCTAACATATAGAGGGTGGAATTCCAATGGGTGTAAAAGTCGCATATCAGCCTATGCTGGGGGATGCCGTTCTGCCGCTGCAGCTCATGGAGGGTGAGCTTTACGGTGTACGAGTGGCAGAAATGCAGGCAAAGTTTCCTAGCCATTTTTAGGATGTCTTGCAGATGGGTGGAAGAAATCAAGAACCGCTTGACAACCAGATTGAACACGTGTGCCATTCAGGGCGCATGACACAGCCCTCCTTGACGCAGCACCGACACCATGTTCTTTCCGTTATCAGTCACCATGGTTCTGATTTTGAGTTGTTGCAGAGTAAGCCAGGAATCGATTTCTTGATGAAGGACACGGAGCACTTCCTCCCACGTGTGACTCCGTTTGTCGAGGCAAACGAGGTGCAGAACAGCGTGATAACGCCGTGCCCTGCACAGGTGGTATGCTGGAGGGGCACTGTGAATTTTTCCTGCAGTGGATGCTGAGGACACAGTGGAGGATGAGGAGGCAGAGGCGGACATTGCCGCGGACCATTGGCGTGACAACGTGGAGGTAGAAGCAGCATTACCTGGCAAAGTTGCTGGTGTGGCTGTGCAGAAACTACATTCACTCAGTGGGCGATAAAGGACATTTATTGTCCCTGACCGTAGTTACAGCTCCACACATCGGCGCTGCCGTGCACTTTGGCAGACACCAACAGGCTCAAGGACTGGCCCAGCTTCTGTTCTACATGTGTGTACAGGGCTGGCACTGCCTTTTTGGCAAAAATAGGCTCCACCACCTCAGCCAAAGGGAGCTGTCTGTCCTTCCCATCATCTGCTGGTCCTGATGCTCCTGCTCCTCCTACTCCTCATCATACATTCCGTCAGCAATTGATCACCAAAGTGATTGCCAAGAGACAACAGTATGCGTGCACTCATCCAACGGTTCAGAAGCTGAATGTGCTCTTGTCCAAGTTGCTAGTGCTGCAGTCCCTCCCTTTCCAAGTGATGGACTCTGCAACTTTCAGAGAACTGATGGCTTGTACGGAGCCGAGGTGGAGAGTCCCAAGTTGCAATTTCTTTGCCAAAAAGGCAGTGCCAGCCCTGTACACACATGTAGAACAGAAGCTGGGCCAGTCCTTGAGCCTGTTGGTGTCTGCCAAAGTTCACGGCAGCGCCGATGTGTGGAGCTGTAACTGACCGACTGCTACCGCCGTTGCTTCCGTGAACCCGTGCACCACTACTTTCCAAGCAGCTAGGCTCCTGCAAAGTTGATGGTCTACCCCTGGCACTTTTGTATGCCGACCTCCCACTAGTGCCACCCTGCTGAGTCACTGCCACGCTAGCGACTTGCTGGCTCTGCAGCTGACTCATTGGCAAGCTGCCACCCTCTTCTGCCGATGATGATGAAGCCCCTAATTCGCCTGGCTCCCAAGTGTGATCAGCTACATCATCATTATCGAGTACTGTCTGCACATCACTGATGTCCTCCTTAATGGTCTCTGGGTCAGGAGCTTGACCGCTCGCAACACCAGCACCCACACTACTCTCCTCATCACTACTTGCATACTTGATACTTGCTACTTGAAGGTATTGGCGGATGTCTCCTCCGCATCTTGGCTGGCCAGTAGCTGATGACTGTCCTCTAGTAGCTCTTCCTCGCTGTATTGTGGGACTGAGCCCACAGCATATAAAACTTCTCTGGCTGAGGAAACAAAAAAAGACAGAGACAGGTTGAGGACAGGTGAGGGCACAGGGCCTGCTCCCGGTCAATGCAAACTAAGAATGTGTCAGGTGAACCCACCGTCTCTTGGATGGGGGTGTCTGATGTCACTTGGAACGAAATGGATGACTGTGTCATTCAAGAACTGCTGGGTTACTGGTAAAGACATGAACAATAGATGACACTGGGAGCTCAGGCCTCTCACTGCGACTCCTACTGCCAAGTCTTCTTACTTTGCTGCGACCTGTGCCTATGCCAGAAACATTTAGGCCTCTGCCACTCCCCTGTGGAGGGCCTAGCACTTCTCTGTCTGACATACTGTTATATCAAATAAATAAATGAAAAGGAAAATAAAACACCCCAAAAAAGACTGTAATTTTCTCACTTCAACACACGGCTAATAAGCCCTTTCTTCCCACTTATACACTCCACAAAAGGCTTTAGAATATATAACTGCACCGCTGAACGGCAAATATTTTTTTCTTTTTTCCACTTATGCACTCCACATAAGGGCTTTAGAACATATAACTGCACCGCTGAACGGCAAAGAGGCCCTTATTTTTTCCACTTATACACGACACAAAAGGCATTAGAAGATATAACTGCACCACTGAACGGCAAAAAAGCCTTTATTCTTTTCCACTTATAGATGACACAAAAGGCTTTAGAACATATAACTGCAATGCTGAGCGGCAAATAGGCACTTTTTTTTTCCCACTTATACAAGACACAAAAGGCTTTAGAACATATAACTGCACTGCTGAATGGCAAATATATTTTTCTTTTTTCCACTTATACCCTCCACAAATGGCTTTAGAAAATATAACTGCACCACTAAACGGCAAATAGGCCCTTATTTTTGACCACATGCATGACACAAAAGGCTTTAGAACATATAACTGCACCACTCAACGGCAAATAGGCCCTAATTTTTTTCCACTAATACACGACACAAAAGGCTTTAGAACATATAACTGCACCACTGAACGGCAAATATATTTCCCTTTTTTCCACTTACACACTCCACAAAAGGGCTTTAGAACATATAACTGCACAGCGAAACGGCAAAAAAGCCCTTATTTTTTTCTACTTATAGATGACACAAAAGGCTTTAGAAGATATAACTGCAACACTGAACGGCAAATAGGCCCTTATTTTTTTCCACTTATACACAACACAAAAGGCATTAGAAGATATATGTCACACCTTGCCCTGTGGGTGTTCTGAGGAAATCTGTCAGAATTGCTGCACGTGGATCGATCTGACAGTTTGTTTTGTTGTGGGTTTGAGCTGAATCCCACCTTCTCCCAGCTGTTGTTCTTTAGGCAATTGGTGAGGCTATTTATTCCTCTCTCTCCTTATAGCCTTTGCGGGTTATAGTTCTGCCTTGTGTGAGCTCTGGTAGTTTGGTGGATTGTCTGCTCCAACACATCTCTAGATTAGTCCTTTTCCCTTTTTCCTTCTGTGTCTGTTTTGACTAGGCCTCTAGGGTGACACTAGCTCCTTCGGTTGTAGAAGGAACTGGGTGTCTCTTTCCCTCTTCCCTACAGCTGAGGGGTTGGTTCAGTGTGTTATAGTCCTAGGTACATGGGCATGTGCATATATACCATCCAGATATGAACATGGGCATAGCAGCTTAGGGAAAGTGTTTTAGGGATTGCTAGGAGGTGACCCCTTTTTTCCCTAGGATTTGGGGCCTAGTCAGTTGTTTTTGTTTGCTTAGCCTTGTTCTGTTCCCTTCACTTATCTTTCCTCCCGTGACAATATAACTACACCACTAAATGGCAAAAAAGCACTTATTTTTTTTCCACTTATCCACGACACAAAAGGCTTCAGAACATCAAACTGCACTTCTGAACGACAAATATATTTTTCTTTTTTCCACTTATACACTCCCTAAAAGGCTTTAGAACATATAACTGCGGGGGGCGGAGCTTGCGCCGGATCCGAATGGCTGCGTCAGGCTGAGCTCCGTGCATAGACCTGCTGGGATCGCAGCTAACACAAGCTACAGAGACCATCAAACATGGTCAAAATCGGTGGACAGAGACCCCTTGAACCAGGAGCCATTGCTAAAGTGCCAAATCCTAACTCGGGGATGGCCAAATATCTCAAAAAGCAAGCCGCAGCTCCAGGGATTAAAGAATCCAAGATGGCGCCGCCGAGTGAACGCGCCTCTGATGGCGGTGATGAAGGTCAGTCAGAGGTGGAAAGCGATGCAGGAGACGTGGGATCCCCTCGAGCACTGCCTGTGTCCAGGCGTTTTATAAAACAAGCGCTGGCTGAAGCCTTACTGACCCTGAAGCAGGAACTATCAGCCCTGACACAGGAGATCCAGCATGTAGGCCACAGAGTGGAAACATTGGAAACATCACAAGCTGCTATGCTTGATCACAGTGCAGCGATGGCCCAGTCCCTCTCCATTTGTCAATCGCATATCAATACTCTTTATAACAACCTGGAGGACCAGGAAAATCGTGGGCGCAGGAATAATATGCGTTTTAGAGGGATCCCCGAATCCGTAACCCACGAAAAAATCGTACCCGCGATTATGACGGTTGCATCCTCACTCCTAGGTTGCGAAGACACCTCAAGCTTCTTAATTGAAAGAGCACAAAGGGCACATAGACCCAAACCGAAAAGTAATGAGCCTCCTAGGGACATTATATGTCGCTTCTTGAACTTTGCTGACAAAGAAAAAAACCTCTCTGCCGCAAGACTGGCGAATAATGTCACTTTCAGCAACATCCCTATTTCGATCTATCAGGATCTAGCCCCTGTTACCCTCCAGAAGAAGAAGATTCTTAAACCCCTTACTGATGTCCTCCGTAAAAAAAGGATCCCATACAGATGGACTTTTCCATTTGGACTTTCATTCAGCTATTATGGGAAATTCATCAGGATCTCATCCTATGCAGACCTACAAGAACTTTTCTCTTCCACAGACATCCCACTACTTGATATAGCCTGCTGGGACACTGTTTCGGATATCACCTCTCTTCCGGACCTACCGAAGATGACACCCTGGGAGAAAGCAGGCACTCCTAAACAGCAAAGGGCGAAAAGAAGAAACAGCCTCCTGACACGGAAGAGAATTGCATGGTCCACCTCATAATACCTGAAGGACAGTCCATAGCTATAACCTTAGGATACTTCTGTCCGTGATTTCTCCTATCCTTCTTCCTTTCCCTCCCTTTTATTCCTCCTTCTCTACCTTTCCTTCTCCCCTACCTTTCCCTCCCCCCCTTCCATATTATCTTTATGGTCTCATCACCAAATCTTTTGGCATCCCTTAGCAGGTTGTTTTATATGGGGTTTACAACCTCTTTTCCCCCCTCTCTCCTGCTAGCTAATTACTATTCCCAACTACCACTAATGTTGGTTGCTCTTTTAGTTACTGTTTTGTGTTCAGATTCATTTTAATTTTAATTCTGGTATTTTACAGTCAAGTAGTACTGATGTACATCGCAGAAGACCTTGAAAATGTGTCATGTTGGGTCCTGACTCCTCTTGAGGCTGCCAATCACTTCCATCTCTCCCTATTCGTTATCAATAATCATAGCGATCTCCCCCTCCCCTCTCCTCCCATTTAATCCATTATGACAGATTTCAAACTCTCGTCCTTTAATGTGAAAGGATTGAGATCACCCTCTAAAAGATCTCAGATTCTCTCCCTCCTATGGAAGGAGAAATGCTCAATTATCTTTCTCCAGGAAACTCATTATAAACAGGGAAAATTTCCAGATCTCTCCTACTCTAGATTTCCTGAATGGTATCACACTGGTTCTGATGGGGCGGCCTCCAGAGGAGTCAGTATTGGCTTTAAAAAGAACTCCCCATTCCAATATTCCTCCCACATTGCAGATACAGAGGGAAGATACCTTATCTTAAAAGGGCTTATTGGCCATAAAATGTTTACTTTGGTGAATATCTATGCCCCTAATTATGACCAAGTCCCCTGGCTTTTAGAAGTTCTGTCTAAGATAGAAAATGTCAGGGAGGGAACAGTTATCCTGGCTGGGGATCTAAATATAGCTTTACACCCAGCTACAGACACTTCATCCAAGAAGTCCTCTACTTTAGGCAAACTTCTAAAAAAAATAAAGAGTAGACTACATTCCATGGGATTGATTGATATATGGAGATGCATGAATCCATCAGTCATTGATTACACCTTTTATTCGGCTCCATCTCATTCTTACAGCAGAATTGACTACATCTTCGTACCAAAAGACTTCCTGCATCAATCCTCAGACCCTCAAATTGGAAACATCACCATTTCAGATCATTCTCCAATATTCTGCTCCTTTCATCTACAACCTGGTTCTGGTAAGTCCTCCGGTTGGAGACTTAATGAGTCCATATTGAGTGACGCTAGACACGTAACCCTATTCACCTCTCTCTTAGAACAATATTTTAAAACTAACGACTCCCCTGAAACATCCCCGCAAATATTATGGGACGCCCACAAAGCTTATATTCGTGGACACTTTATAAGCAAATGTTCCTACCTTAAGAAATTAGCTGACAAATACTTTTCATCCCTCTTAGACTATCTTTGCAATGTACAACAATGCTTCCGCCTCGGTCCTAGTGAATAACTATATTTCCAATAATTTCCAGATTAAAAATGGAACTCGTCAAGGGTGTCCCCTTTCCCCTCTTATTTTCGTACTAGTTATGGAAACCCTTATGCAGGCACTCAGACAAGAGGACTCCATTAGGGGATTAAAGATCGGATCCCAAGAACATAAACTAGCCGCCTTTGCGGATGACCTCTTAATCCTCACCACTAATCCCAGCACCTCCATGCCCAGGATACTCCTTATACTAGATACCTTTAGTTCATTCTCTAATTTTAAGATTAACCCTTAAAAATCACAGATTCTACACATCGGTTTACCTCCCATATCCATCAAAAAACTTCAAACAAACTCCCAATTTAATTGGACTACCCAACTTATAACATATTTAGGTATTAAAATAAACTCTCACCTACCAGACCTTTTTCAGCTAAACTATACACCCCTCCTGAAGTCTATAGCCGCTCAATTGGACTCATTGGAAAAACATTTCCTTTCCTGGTTTGGAAGGAAAAACATTGTGATGTCACTAGTCATCCCAAGGCTTACTTATCTCCTCCAGGTTCTCCATATTATGATCCCTCGATCCTTCTTTAGTAAACTCAATGCATTAATACGGCAGTTTCTATGGGATAAGAAAAGGCCTAGAATCTCACTTTCCACTCTCGTCAGACCAAAACACCAAGGGGGTATTGGCTTGCCAGACCCCGAACTATACATGAAAGCCATACACCTCTGTAGAGTGGTTGATTGGATACGCTCTCCGGCACATAAAATGTGGCTCCATATTGAAAACTCTAACTTTAACTCTTCCCTTAGATCCCTTCTGCTGTCAGACAAACCACTTACACCCCTTCCTCAATTGACCAATCCCTTGACAAGGGCTACTATTAAAGTGTGGAAGTGGTTCTCCTCCAATTACGATAACCTTTTTCCTTTATCCCCCCTCCTTCAAATTAGAGATATATACTCTCTTGCCCCTGCTGAAGTAAGATCCTCCATTCCCCCTCAGCTCAGATCCTCATCTACTCCTATAGTTGAGCTTCTAGATAGAGAGGGTTGTGTCCCTTCAGAAACAGATCTTGCCTCTTTATGCGGCATGCAACCCGCTAACTTTCTAGCTCTTTAATATCTCAAAGACGAGTTGCTCAGCTACTCCAAATCTACCCCCACGAATCATTCCCCTGGATGGTTTGAAAACTTGTTATCCACTAGCAATTACCCACCCAAATTAATCTCCTACCTCTACAAAAAGCTCATCCAGCCTTCCACAAGAGTTAAACCCTCTTTCATAGGATTATGGGAAAAAGATCTGAACAAACAGTTCTCAGACAAGGAAATCAATTCACTGTTGATCGCCCCTCATAAGATCTTAAGGTGCGTCCGGGTGCAGGAGAACGGTTACAAAATTTTGTCCAGATGGTATAAAACGCCTGATAAAATAGCTCTCCTGTACCCCGACGTAACCGACTTGTGCTGGAGATGTGGTTCAGAAAAAGGCTCTTTCCTCCATATTTGGTGGAACTGCCCTTCCCTATTACGTTGGTGGGAACAAATCTTTTGTATTAGCAACTCTATCTGTGGTTCTAACGCCCCATGCACACCCGAGATAGCCCTTCTATCCCTGGATGCATCCAAACATGATAAATGTCAGGGGCTGCTGTTGCACCTATTATCAGCAGCTCGTCTCCTAATTCCCACGAAATGGCGTTCTGCTGAAATCCCCTCTATGGTTCAATGGATGAACAAAGCCAACCAAATCTATCGCCTTGAGGAGTTATCCAACTGGGAGTTTGGTACTAGAAAGAAATTCCTCTTGACTTGGTCAGCTTGGAGGAATTATAGAAAATTCTCCTAATCGGACCCACCCCAAAATCCAATTTCCTCCCTACTCCTTATGCTCCTTATGCCCCTGAAAAGACTTGAGACATTCGCCCGTGGCCTCATGAGATGTATGTCACATTTGTTACGATTGCCTTACTGTCTTACTGTCTTAACATAATTCCTCTGTATTGGAATATGGTTCATTTTCTCTATATGTCATTGTACTGATCTCTCACTTAACACCTCCTGCTGCTTCAGGATATAACAGATACTCCTAGCACTGTAATGTACCCTTTACTTGTTGATTTACAAACAAAAAATTAATAAAAATTGTTTATAAAAAAAAAGAAGATATAACTGCATGGCTTCGTGAGGGATCGGTCATGTCACACTAATTTAATCAGTTTCTATGAGGAGGTAAGTTCTAGACTTGACAGCGGCGAATCAATGGATGTCGTATATCTGGACTTCTCCAAAGCATTTGACACTGTACCACATAAAAGGTTAGTATATAAAATGAGAATGCTCGGACTGGGAGAAAACATCTGTATGTGGGTAAGTAACTGGCTCAGTGATAGAAAACAGAGGGTGGTTATTAACGGTACACACTCAGATTGGGTCACTGTCACTAGTGGGGTACCTCAGGGGTCAGTATTGGGCCCTATTCTCTTCAATATATTTATTAATGATCTTGTAGAAGGCTTGCATAGTAAAGTATCAATTTTCGCAGATGACACTAAACTGTGTAAAGTAATTTACACTGATGAGGACAGTATACTACTACAGAGGGATCTGGATAGACTGGAGGCTTGGGCAGATAAGTGGCAGATGGGGTTTAACACTGATAAATGTAAAGTTATGCACATGGGAAGGAAAAATGCAAGTCAACCGTACATACTAAATGGTAAAACACTCGGTAACACTGACATGGAAAAGGATCTAGGAATTTTAATAAACAGCAAACTAAGCTGTAAAAACCAGTGTCAGGCAGCTGCTGCCAAGGCCAACAAGATAATGGGTTGCATCAGAAGGGGCATAGATTCCCGTGATAAGAACATAGTCCTACCACTTTACAAATCGCTAGTCAGACCACACATGGAGTACTGTGTACAGTTCTGGGCTCCTGTAAACAAGGCAGACATAGCAGAGCTGGAGAAGGTCCAGAGGAGGGCAACTAAAGTAATAACTGGAATGGGGCAACTACAGTACCCTGAAAGATTATCAAAATTAGAGTTATTCACTTTAGAAAAAAGACGACTGAGGGGAGATCTAATTAATATGTATAAATATATCAAGGGTCAGTACAGAGATCTATCCCATCAGCTATTTATCCCCAGGACTGTGACTGTGACGAGGGGACATCCTCTGCGCCTGGAGGAAAGAAGGTTTGTACACAAACATAGAAAAGGATTCTTTACGGTAAGAGCAGTGAGAATATGGAACTCTCTGCCTGAGGAGGTGGTGATGGTGAGTACAATAAAGGAATTCAAGAGGGGCCTGGACGTATTTCTGGAGCTTAATAATATTACAGGCTATAGCTACTAGAGAGGGGTCTTCCTCTGGATCAACTTGCGGGATAACAGGCCGAACTGGATGGACAAATGTCTTTTTCGGCCTTATGTACTATGTTACTATGTTACTAACTGCATCGCTGAACAGCAAATTGGCCCTTATTTTTGACCACTTATACAGGACACAAAGGGCTTTAGAACATCTAACTGCACCGCTGAACAGTAAATATATTTTTTCTTTTTTCCACTTATACACTCCATAAAAGGGCTTTAGATTATATAACTGCACCGCTAAATGGCAAATCGGCCCTTATTTTTTTACACTTATACACGTCACAAAAGGCTTTAGAACATGTAACTGCAATGCTGAACAGCAAATAGGCCCTAATTTTTTTCCACTTATACACTACACAAAAGTATTTATAAAATATAACTGCACTGCTGAACGGCAAATATATTTTTCTTTTTTACACTTATACACCCCACAAAAGACTTTAGACAATATAACTGCACCACTGAACGGCAAATAGGCCCTTATTTTTTCCTACTAATACCCTCCACAAAAGGCTTTAGAACATATAACTTCACCGCTGAACGGCAAATATATTTTTCTTTTTTCCACTTATACAGTCAACAAAAGGCTTTAGAACATATAATTGCACAGCTGAACGGCAAATAGACCCTTATTTCTTCACTTATACACGACACAAAAGGCTTTAGAACATATAATTGCACCGGTGAACAGCAAATATTTTTTCTTTTTTCAACTTATACACTCCACAAAAGGCTTTAGAATATATAACTGCACCGCTGAACGGCAAATATATTTTTCATTTTTCCTCTTATACACGCCACAAAATGCTTTTGAACATATAACTGCACAGCTGAACGGCAAAGAGGCCCTTATTTTTTTCCATTTATACATGACACAAAAGGCATTTGAAGATATAACTGCACCGTTGAACGACAAATAGGCTCTTATTTTTTTCTACTTATACACGAAACACAAGGCTTTAGAATATATAACTGCACCGCTCATTGGCAAATGGGCCCTTATTTTTTTTCACTTATACACTCCACAAAAGGCTCTAGAACATATAACTGCACCGCTGTACGGCAAATAAGCCCTTATTTTGTTTACACTTGTACATGACACAAAAGGCTTTAGAACATATATGTCAAGGCCTATGGTGTGTTTAGTGACACTTTCCTTCACTTGTAGTTGCCCGTGGCAACGTGTGGTGTTGTGTGCATGTGGTGGCAGTGTCTCAGCCTTCTGGATGATCCCCAGGACATGGTTGCCACGCATGCCGTTGCCCGCGGTAACAGGTGGAGTGTCTGCTTGTTTGTGCTTTTCCCCTTTAAGTAGCTTCCATCCCTTGCCTGGTATTGGAAGGGTTAATTCCCTTCCTAGTGTGTGAACACTGGGTGTGTCTGTGTGTGGGTGTGGCTACTTGGGGTTATTTAGCTCCTGCTGGATGCCAGATCTGAGGGGTACTTCAGCCATGCGGTTTGCTGGAGTCATCCTCCTGGTATTATTACAACTGCCACTGAGGGCCACCCTTGTGGTCATAATTTATATTAGACATTATTGTTCTTGTATTATTATATGTCTAGTGGTGTCTTTATCTTTATTGCAGCTTATAGTCCTGGGTTCCTGTGTGATGTGTGGTGTGGGCTGTGTCCATTTGTGTTCTTGTGGACAGCAGCACTTGTGCATGGGTTCCAGGATGTGTGTCTGTGGCATGTAAGTGTGATACTTGTCTACTTACCTGCCATTGCCATATGCTGCACATGTTCTCTTTTGCTTGCAGCTTGGCCAGTGAGACTCCGGTTCCTCCGTGATGTGGAGGAACAGGTTGTCTTACTCTGATCCTGGTCCAGGGCCATCCTGAGGGCTAGTAGGGATCTTAGGTTACTGAGTATGAGCCCTCCTACCATCAGGGTTGGCTCATACGGCTAGGAGACAGGGTCAGAATTAGGGATGTGATAGGAGGTGACCTGCTCCCTGATTCCTGTCCTGGTCTAGCAGCTATCTTTCATATTGACATCCCACGGATTAGAGTTACCCCTACTCTGGTCCGTGACAATAATTGCACCGCTGAAAGGCAAATATATATTTATTTTTTCCACTGATTCACTCCAGAACATATAACTACACAGCTGAATGGAAAATGAGCCCTTATTTTTTTCCACTTCTACACTACACAAAAGGTTTTAGAATATATAACTGCAATGCTGAACGGCAAATAGGCCCTTGTTTTTTTCGACTTATACACAACACATAAGTCTTTAGAACATATAACTGCACCGCTGAACGGCATATATATTTATATTTTTCCCACTTTTCCACTCCACAAAAGGCTTTAGAACATATAACTGCTGAACGGCAAATACATTTTTCTTTTTTCCTCTTATACACTCCACAAAAGGCCTTAGAACATATAACTGCACCGCTGTACGGAAAATACTCCCTTATTTTTTTACAATTGTACATGACACAAAATGCTTAAGAACATATAACTGCACCGCTAAATGGCAAATATATTTAGCTTTTTTCCTCTTATACATTTCTCAAAAGGCTTTAGAACATATAACTGCTCTGTTGAACGGCAAATAGGCCCTTATTTTTTTCTACTTACACGCGACACAAAAGGCGCTAGAAAATATAACTGCACCGTTTTAACGGCAAATATATTTTTCTTTATTCCACTTATACACTCCATAAAAGGCTTTAGAACATAACTGCACCGCTGAACAGAAAATATATTTTTCTTTTTCCCACTTATACACTTTACAAAAGGGCTATTGAATATATAACTGCACTGCTGAACGGCAAATAGGCCCTTATTTTTTTCTACTTATACTCTCCACAAAAGCCTTTAGAACATATAACTTCACCTCTGAACGGCAAATATATTTTTCTTTTTTCCACTTATACACTCCACAAAAGGCTTTATAGCATAGAACTTCACCGCTGAATGGCAAATATAATTATCTTTTTTCCTATTATACACTCCACAAAAGGATTTTGAACATTTAACTGCACCGCTGAGCAACAAATAGGCCCTAATTTTTTTCCACTTATACACGACACAAAAGGCATTAGAAGATATAACTGCACCGCCGAACGGCAAATAGGCCCTTATTTTTTTCCACTTGTACTCGACACAAAAGGCTTTAGAACATTTAACTGCACCGCGGAAAATAAGCCCTTATTTTTTTCAACTTCTACACGACACATACGTTTTAGAACATATAACTGCAATGCTGAACGGTAAATAGGCCCTTATAATTTGTCCACTTATAAACTCCGCAAAAGGGTTTAGAACGTATAACTGCACCGCTGAATGGCAAATATATATATTTTTTTCTATTTATACACTTCACAAAAGGGCTTTAGAAAATATAACTGCACTGCTGAATGGCAAATAGGCCCTTATTATTTTCCACTTATACACGACGACACAAAAGGATTTAGAACATATAACTGCACCGCTGAACGGCATATACAGTTTCAAGAAAAAGTATGTGAACCCTTTGGAATGATATGGATTTCTGCACAAATTGGTCATAAAATGTGATCTGATCTTCATCTAAGTCACAACAATAGACAATCACAGTCTGCTTAAACTAATAACACACAAAGAATTAAATGTTACCATGTTTTTATTGAACACACCATGTAAACATTTACAGTGCAGGTGGAAAAAGTATGTGAACCCCTAGACTAATGACATCTCCAAGAGCTAATTGGAGTGAAGTGTCAGCCAACTGGAGTCCAATCAATGTTCGAATAAATTTTTTCCTGAAATTCGGATTGAATTCCACTACGTCAACTTCGATTTGCTCATCTCTAATGTGTTCCATTCAGTATTACAGAGGTGTTCCCAAGGGCCATTTCCTCTAGGAAAGAATACAAGCACTATATGATGGCACACAAAGTTTCCACAAACCTGTAATATGTATCCATCAGAACTGGTTGTTCTAGGTGAACGAGGAGTGACATGAAGTTAGGCTGCATTAACACTACTGGCAGGGGCTCTTCTGTCCTGTCTGAATTGACAAAAAGATTAAAAATCATGCAGTGCTATTCTCCCTGTCAATAAAAGGGATACCACTATGGAGCCCTGATGCACCCCCATATAAGTCAGGTGGGTCCATTGGGCACCATTGGTGCCTGTCGTGGGGGGTAGTCTTAGAGGGAGATTTATGAAGACTAGTGTCTTGATCCCTTTTATGCTGGAGTGAGGTGTGCTGAAGGTATGCAGATGCCTCTTAATAAATTTGGAGCATCTCTGGCCTATGAACTCAAATCTACATCTCTAAGGGCTGGTGTAGAAGTGAGCTATAACTTATGCCAGTTTATGGTGTAAATTCTAGTAAAATTGGTTCTGCCCCCTCCCTTTAAGCAACACCCTCAAAAGTTGCAATGTATGGTGCAAATATTGAGTAAGGCATAACTTTTTAATACCACCTTTGTGCCATAAAAGTCTTAAAGGGATTGTTCACCTTTGTTATCCTTTTTTTCAGAAACCCAAACATGGCCAGTGCACCGGTGGTGAACATACTTTCCCGATCCCTGTCATTGGGTTCCAGCCTTATTCCTCCCTGGTGTATCCATATCAACATTCTGATTGAAGTTGGCCACATGATTATAGTGGCCAATTACGTGTCACTCATGTGACTCATGAGTGACACGTCACCAATATGTCCAGTCACTGGCTGTGGCAGTGATGTGATCTGCGTTAAATAGGATTTTGACGTGTATACACCTTGGACCAGCGGCGCACAAGGGGTAGTTATGGAGCTGGAACGCAGTAGAGTGGATCAGGTAAGTATGCTCAACCCCGCGGGTCCGGCAATGCTGGGGGGGTCTGACAAAAGGACAACAAAGCTGGAAGACCCCTTTAGTAAATCTACCCCAGAGTTTACAACATGTTGGTGTGAAACCCAGCCTTTGTAGATTAACATCTACTTGATGGTCTAACCTCTAATAAACATGAATATAAATTGATCTAAATCAATGCCATTTTCCTCCATTCCACTGAAACCTATTGAGTTGTGCAATATCATCAAATCCTTATCCAGCAGTTTGACACAAGTGCACCGTTAATTATTTTTCATCAAAATTCTGACTATAACCTAAGACAAAAAGAAGAGCTCTTTTGTGTAAAGCCATTGAGTGCCGAGGGCAAAAAAAGAAGGAAATAAAATCACAGGGGAATACATTTTTAAAAATTCTTTTTTTTTCTTGGCTAAGACCCGGCTTCTTTCTAAATGAACAGTGGAGAGCTTTTTCATGAAAAACATGCACGGTTCGCCACCATACTTGAGCTTTATTAAGCTGCTGTTCAATAGTTGGCTGATATTCAGACAATATTGCAACATTCCCAAATGAACTTTGCAGAAAGACATTTTCATTTGCTGACTCCCTCCTCATGCATATTAACAAATGGTATGCAAGGCCTCATTTAATTCACTGATTTTACATTCGGATCACTTTCTCCTTTACAGCTATTTTTACTGGGCTTCATTAATCTTTGTTGAATACAATGGCATACATCTTTAATGCGGCCGCTGTCAAGTTATATTTCGGTTAGAGCTGCAAACTGAATGACAGCAAGCAATATTAATAAATTTAACATAGACTGTATCAATTTTTAACAGAACAAATGTGAAAAGTCAAATTTATTATTTTTCATTTAAATTATTGGGTTTATCACGAGTGAAATTGCAAAGAATTTTTTTTTTTCGCTCCAAACTTGTGACGTGCCGTACAAATAGATTAACATCTCATTAATAAGTAAATTAGGAAAATGCCTTTCAAGTTCAGACAAGTACATAAGTGTAATCTCCATATTAAAGGAACAGTCTTTGATAAACCACCAAGGAATTTAAGCAGCCAGCGATGTGACATGTTGCCAGAGACTGAACTCTCTCACATCCCCACCTTTAATTACAGTGGCTTATTGCTAAAGAGATAAGTGTCTGTCTGGTTAAAACTGTATAAATGAACAGCGCACAGGAACGGCCCATTATTTTTATTTTGTTTTTGTATCTATACAGAAAAGTCCAATTTCTAAGGCTCCGGAAGTCTTTTTTAATTTCAGGCCAGTCATAAAAAGAAATACATAGAAAAACGTTTTGCCCTTAAATGGATTTCATCAAATTAGAATGTGTTTAAGTACCTATATATTCATTCATCAGTTATTGGGGAGACCATTCTCTTGGTGAGATATTGCCATCCCCAGCTATGAGATGGAAGTGGTGTTATGTAATTGTTAGAGAGTACTAAGAGCCAGAGCTAGTGACCTACGAAACTGCTATCAATCTTCCTGCCAATGCGAGTGGTAAGAAGCTAAGGCTACCTCTAAATTCTTCATCAGAGCCCACCATGAGGCAGGATGGACTTTGATGCTGGGGACCAAGATTACATCTACAAAGCTGGATCAGAGATTTGGTACAGGCACACTAGTGGCAGAACTTCCAGAATGACCAGGGAAGTACACAGAAAAGTCAGCAAGCAGGGTCAAAACCAGGAGTGACAAATGCAGCAAAAAAGCTAATTTGCAGTAAACAAGGAGTTAATCCAGAGATGGGCCAAGGCCAGAACCCAAAAGATTCAAGATAAACAGGAAAAGCAGACACAGGGTTAATTCAGAAACAAGCCAGTTGTCATTTTACTAAGAGCATCAATATACAGAAATAGGATATTGCACAGTATAGAGCCCTGATACAAACAAAATCACAGACAAGCCAATTAGGAATCAGGAGTCTAAAATCCCCATCAAGCTTTGGGCTTTGAAACAAACCTTACTGACTCAGCTTCTAGTCGCACTGTCAGGTTGACGAGGTGGGACTTGGCTGGTCAGAACAGCAACCATTCCAGCAGAGGCCTGTATAGTCATTTGGCTGAGTGAACTCCTGACAGTAACAAAGAATAGGTCCTCCCTCCATGTGTTTGTATACTGACATGACAAAAGCCTTTGAGACTGAAACATTGTCTATTTGCTTTCCCGCCTAGCATAAATTGAAAGCTAGGTTAACACTTCTGGTGCCTTGAAAATTTTGTTTTAGTCATACATGTGGCGGTAGTGGTGGAATACCAAGATGGAATAAGTGGTGCTGGAGGCCATCAAATCTACAGCACTGTAAGTGTATGTGTACATAGTATGCAAGGGCAAATGGCTGGTTTTGCATTGATTGATATCTATTGACATCCCCATATGCCAGACAAATAACAAGGCATGGAGGATCAGTGGTTAGCATTGTTGCCTTGCAGAGTTGGGGTCCTAGGTTTGAATCTGACCAAAGGTAACATTTGCACGTTCTTCCCATGTTTGTGTGGGTTTCTTCAAGATACTCAGTTTTCACCCACAATCCAAAAACATGCTTATGGTGAATTTAGATTGTAAGCCTCAATATGAGTGATAGCATTCTGTGTACAGAGCCATGGAATATATCTGCACACCTAATTTATTAAAATGCATCTCTGAACCTCCTTGCACCAGAACCTTAATATATGCCAGATATGAGCTAGTGTAGATTTGAGATCTCATTCTCTAACTTATGATATGTTGTAGGGTAGCAGGAGATCACACTTCCTCCCACTAAACTAGGGTACTTTTTGAAAAATTGGCGAGAATAGCATAAAATCTCCAAATGGTGCTTGCACAAATAATTGTGTTTGCTGGTGCATAGAGGTTGATAAATTCCCCTTCCCCCAATATCTCTGGCCATTGATAGTGCCCATTTCAGAAGAAACATCTGATGCTCCCTTTGTGACTGGACATATCACACAAACCTTGTAAAGTATTAGAAAGTGTAGCCCATGGAGAGAGAGACTCCAGTCATGATGGTCCCATGCCTTTTGTTATTGGATAATGAAAAAAAGTGAAGGACTCTTTTCTCCAGAGGCACTGCAACATTGACAAACAAGGTGTGGTGGAATTGGCCAGAGGGCCATGGGAAGACTATGGTGAGGTCAGTAAGCTCTAGTCACCTCTGTTTTGTTTGGCATTAATAAACACCACCAGCATGAGACTGGGTTTCCTTTAGCCCACCAGAAGAATGATTCTGAGGATCGATCCACCATCTATACATAACACATGCACTGTAATTAATTTTCATTGTAATCATTATTTTAATTTAGCTTAAAGGGGTTGGTCATCTTTTGGGGTTCTTTTGGCAAAACACCTCTCTGGGCCAGACCTGTGAAAGGGAAGTATACTTACTTGCTTCATACTCCTGGGTCCTGACTCCTTCACCCCTCATCTTCAGCTGCCTCTCATGGGCCCCCCACTGTCATAATTTGCTTTGACAGCCAATGACTGGTCACTGTGGTGGTCAGCCCACTTTGCATCATCTGACCAATTGACATGATGCAAGGGGGGCAGGTCACCTCTGTGGCAGCAGCTGTGACAAAGCAGAGCTTTAAAGCCGGGGATCCAAGTAAGGCAGCTGAAGCCTAGGAGTGAAGGAGCTGGGACCCAGTGGTGAGGATCTAATAACAATGCCTCCCTTTATAGATCTGACCAGAAGGGGAGGATTGCCACCCCCAGCCCCCCAAATGGTGGACAAACACCTTTAAATATGGTCTAACAGGTTGTTTGTGCTTGAAAGTATAAGAAATAGACCTAAGTGGAAAGTAACTATAGGTCTAAAAAGAAGTGTCTTCTGCTGGACTTTCAGGGGCGCTATTCTATTAGGGGATCATTACTTTGTCAAAGGTTGGACTCAGTCGAGGATCCTTTAGAACTCTATTGCTAAACTCTGGCCTTGGCTGATATAATTAGGGCAGGGCTGAAGTCAAATAGATGAGGGCTCTTTTTGAATCCTACTATTGGGGTTTCTTTCCTATATATTTGACCCCTATGGTGTCAATCAATACTTCATATTTTTTCAACATTTATTCAGATAAAGGAACGTGATTTTGGCCTATTAAAATAATTAAAATAAAAAACCAACTGGAAAATCATAGAAAATAATGAATAAACAATAATAAAAAGTCCCAACAGAGATAATTTACTGAAAAATCTAAACCCACAGAGAACGGGACTATGTTTTTTTTTTAAGTTACGGTTGGTAGGAGACATGTTTTGCTGTAGCTTTTGCTATTATAGGAAATTACATGCAAAGCCAGAGTTCTGATCCTCAGTTAATTTATAATTGGAAAAAAACTTATTAATTAGATGTGTCACTCTAATTAAGTATTTAGGCGCTATGCACTCTATAGTTAGTAAAATAAAAATACTTTTTTTCTCCATTATTTATATTTAAATGAAATGGAAGGAGCAATTATTCATTTATTATATGCAAGTGTGTTGTTTCTACGGACAGTTTTAATGATTTACGTTGATTATAGACTTTTGATAAGTGGTCATTTGTAAATTTTAACTGGAAGACTAATGTCAACATTTTTGTAAACTACTGTGGATGAAGAAGTTATGTGACCTATAACAGCGGAAATTGCATATTTCATGAAATATGCAATATTTTATGAAATATCCACTTACTGAATAAGGGTGCCCATGCACATTGCGGCCATGCCATAGTAACTATATGCAGATTGGCGCTAATTACCTTGCTTCTCCGGTAGTTGAGGGGGTTTTCTGACAGGCACAGGTAAATCAATTAGCTGCAATCTTCCCATAATAAAGAAGTGGTCTACATGGAGTCAAAAGCAGCATAAAGGGCAATGAATACAGGGCGCACTACATGCGTTACGGAAGAGACCTGCCCTAATGAGCTGACAATCTGTAAGGAAGAGGGCTAAATATATGAAGTGTATTGGAATATTGTGCTAACATTTCCAAAAGGCTCATAGTCAGGTTATAGGATAATTTGTGTCTGCAGCTGCTATGCAAACCTACACTATGTGTCTCCTTGGTGACAGACTACAAACAAGCCCTCTGTAGTCTGATCCTGCAGCCATACTTCCATCTATCTGCTTTATTCTAATCTGCCGGATGTATGTTTGTAAGGGCGGGTTCACATGTGCGTTGTATATTCCGTTATACTGTTACGTTATAACAGGGTTATGAAGGAATATAATGGAATTTAAGGACGGAATGCAAAACTGAACCCTTTAGAGGCATTCTATTTTGATCCGTCTTAATAGATCAAAACCTGAAGGGCAGGAGAGCGCTGGGGTTGGAGAAGTGGGTATGCCAGAGCTGATTAATATCCTGTGTTTACTGTTAAATAACTTGCAGGAGATTGCAGGACAGACCAGCAATAATATGCATATTGTGCCAAACCCCATACCAGTGAGTGGCCATTTACAATGAAGACCGACTATACAGTGCGGTATTCATTATGAAATGAAAGGCAGCCGAGGGCTAATTGACGGTTCTGCATCTCAGCATGGATGCACTGCTGCTCCTTGTGGACATACTCTAAGGCCATGTGGCCTGGGTATACTTAACTCATAGCGATTCATGACGAATGAATTAGGAAAGAATGTTATTTTATGGTGAACTTCGGTGAAGTTGCCAAATCAAATTTTTCAAAACTTTGCTCATCTCTTGTAGCCATTTAATAATTAAGGAATTGTAGTGGGCAATTCACTATGATATCATTAATATTATAAATAATTTCAGCTTTTTGTTTTACCTTCCCTGACTTCAACAATCTATAAATAAGACACCACTAGGTGTCAATGATGGTCGTAAAAATTAGAATATATCTACAGTATTTTTTAGTAGGGGGGCAATGTCATAGAAACATAGAATGTGTCGGCGGATAAGAACCATTTGGCCCATCTAGTCTGCCCAATATGTCAGTGCATCTTAGGCGGCAAAAATTAATGAGCATTTCCATTATGGATTTACAGGAGGACCGGGGAATGGAGAATGGAGCCCTCCCTGTGCAGACTCTGCACTCACCGCTTACTGGTCTTGTCCTGCAGGCTCCATATGCTGTGCTGTGACCTTCCTCATGAGGATGTAAGAACACACTGTGACCCCACTCTTTGCGATGTTGGGTCATAGCACAGCAGGAAGACCAGGAAGAGCGCTGGATTTTTTTGTCTGCTCTGAGGTCTGATTAACAATGGGGTCTAAACTGAGGTGTGAATGGGGTATTATTCACATTGGGGGTCTGCGTCCGATTAACAATGGGGTCTGAACTGAGGTGTGAATGGGGTCTTATTCACATTGGGGGTCTGCTCTAAAATCTGGATATAAGTCTTATTAACATAGGGGTCTGATATGAAGTTTGATTGGGGATCTTATAAACATTGAGCGCTGATCTGAGATCTGATTGGGGTATTATTAACATTGGTGCCTGCTCTAAGGTCTGCAAGGTCTTATTAATATTGGGGTCTGAGCTGAGGTCTGATTGGGGGTCTAATTAAAAAATAATAATTCCCTGATTTTCCTCCTCTAAAACCTAGGTGCATCTTGTGGGTAGGTGTGTATTATAGGGGGAAAAAAATACGGCAATTCTGTTGAAATCACACTTACGTAAATTGTGCTATCAGCAAAAAAGAATTTTGTAAAGTAAAACATTAAAGCCGATTGCAACAGGCTGAAAAAAAGAAATCCACGTAGCTGGAAAGCCATAGGCACCCCTTATTTTTCCCTGTGGTGCTCCATGTTGGTTGTGGGTTGGAGAAGACACTAGTAGCTTGTGATGAGGCATTTCTGCAAACTGTTCTGGCTCTTGTCCTGCTTCGCATGGGTCAGCGTTTCTTGCTGATTCAGCGCACAAATCCTCTCCACATTTTTCAAGAATTGTATTATCTGGTGCTTCGCTTTCATCAAAATAAACACTGCGGCTTACTGTGACCTTGTTGGTCTTTGGACAAAGGATTCTATATCCCTTACTCTGCTCACTGTAGCCCACTAGAAGGCCTTCTATGGCTTTGTTCTCCAACTTGGAGCGTTTCTCACTTGGAATGTAGGCCTATGCTTTACAGCCAAACACTCTGATGTGCCCTACGTTAGGTTTTCATCCATTCCACATTTCATACGGTGTACTTTCAATAGCTTTTGATGGGAGCCTGTTTTGTAGGTATGTTGCAGTCATTATCGCTTCTCCCCAGTATTTGTTAGGTAATGCAGCGTCTGAAATCATACATCTGGTCATTTCTACAAGAGTGCGATTCTTTCTTTTTGCTACGCCGTTTTGCTCAGGAGTGTATGGTACAGTTGTTTGGTGTATAATACCTTGTTTCTTTAGGTATGATTCCATCTCTGTAATCATATATTCCCCTACATTGTCAGTGTGTATTATTCCAGGTTACCTTTGAAACTTGTTGCTTGTCATAGCTACAAACTCTTGAAGTTTTTCCAATGTCTAACTTTTGTGCTGAAAACAGTGTGTGAACTGTGAGGTATACTTTAGGTCAGGTTAAAATATGTTTAGTTAGAGCCTAGCCGGGCAGGTGTTTGTTTTGTATTATGTTTTGTTTTTGCTGAGGTGCCAAATAAAAGCAATGTTTGGACCTTAAAACTTGGTGTCCGTGAAGATGTGTGTAAATGTCCCCCGAATAAGAGCTAACCCCCCCCCCACAGTATCTAGAATAATCGTCAATGAAAGTCAGTAAATATCTGTTCTCGCTGGGTGTGGTGGTTTTCATTGGTCCGCTCACTGTGTATCAGTTCCATTGGTTTAGTGGTTTTTCTCTAAGTGGTCTGTGGAAGAGAGGTTCGGGTGGCCTTTGCTTTGATGCAACACGTGCACTTGCTGAGTGTGTGGCAAAGCAATATTTTCATGTCTTCTGATAGACCTCTTTTTGCAAAGTCCTTTATAGCTTTTAGGGTTTCGATGCCCCAATCTTCTATGCCACAGGTGGATGCACTAGTCATGTGGGTTATGATTTGCCTCTTTAGCCTTCTCACTTTCAGTGATGAGTTTGAACAGGAGGTATAGCGCAAGTAATGTCGCTGTCACTACCGCCTAATAAAAAATTACACTGAATGAATGTCACTGATATATAGGATCAGGCTCGGACTGGCCCACAGGGGTACAGGTGAATCTGCCAGTGGGCCCCTGAGCAAGGTGGGCCCCTAGTCTCCCACCTCCTGTACAAGTGGCACATAACACAGTAGACTTACTGCACTACATACATATAGTCACCGTACAGCACCTCAACCAGCCTATGGTCATATAAAAAACTTCTAGGTATAGAGGAAAGCTGCCAATATCCTCTTCTCCCCAGCACCTACCTTCTCAAAGTTGCTGCAGAGACCCCCATTTTCAATCATCTGGTAGCATCTTGCTGCTGTATGAGCAGGTAATAAGTTACTGTATGCGTACTGTGGGCCCCCAAAATACATTTTACTGGTGGGCCCTAGGGGATGTAGCGCAGGTAATGTAACTGTCCGCATCGGACACCGTCTATGGAAAAAGTACACTGGATGTCACAGATATTTTTAGGCTGCGCACACGTTACACAGGAGATGTAGCGCAAATAATGTCGCTGTCTGCAACGGCCAAACAATTGCAAGCTATTTAGCGCAGGTTGCGCTAAAAATATATATTGCTGCTAGATACAACAATAGTTCTTAAAAGGAATTTTGGGTCTCTAACAAGTTTTAGCAATTGAGCACATATTGCACTAATAATATATATTGCTGCCACACACAATAGTCCTTAAAAGGACTTTTGGATCTATAACAAGTATAAAAACTAACTAATATTGCTATTTTACTCCCTACACTATCGGTCCCTTCTGCTCTCCAGCTCTTCCTGACTAATACTGAGCCGAACACGTGTCATCGGGTGCTATATAGCACCCGATAATGTATTCCGGCCAGCCAATCACTATAGTGCCAGCAGCCAACATGGCTACGGCATTACAGTGAATGGCAGTACTTACCTGCACGTTTATTGGCTGGTTAGCAGCCAACAAACGTGCGGGGAGGAGGCTCGAGCATCACACACATGCTCGCCCAACACTACTCTTAATCCTTTGTATCTGAAATAGGGAATTGTATGCCCCCAGAAGTCATGAGTTTTGTAGTGGATTAGGAAACATGGGCTAAAGGAAAACATTAAATGGGCGCTAAATTACATTGAATTGCATTGTAAATCTAAATAGCAAAATCCCCAAAAACTATCAAAACAAGCAAATAATCTACAAAATGTTGCTGTCCACTGCTGATCTTCAAGGATTCTGTTACAACTCGTTATTGTCTCAGAACCTAGACTGTTCCTCCATGAACCTAGTCTGATGAAATTGCTTTGGTGTTCTTAGATATATAGACATATCAATGTGCTGTACTGGCAAATGTTATGTATCATCAATTGCCAAATATCAAGCTCGACCCCATTGGAATGGACAGTTCAAGAATTGTGTTGAGCTATCTAAAGTGACTTGTCATGCCATGACCAATTAACCCTATAAGTTATAAACTATATGTAAGAGGAAAAGTGTTGAGGTCCCATTGAAACAATTGCTTTATGTAGTATTGGTGAATATTTCTGGGCAAAACTGAAAAAAATAATATGTTTTATTCTCCAACTGCTAGTGTCTTTTGTAGAACCATGAAAAATGATATCTTATTCTTCATCCATACACCACGAAGGACACAATACTGATTCTACTAGTCCAGTAATGTATAGAAGGCTCGGTAGAATCAGCACATTGTTATGGATTATTCCCTTAAATATACTGCAGAAAAAATCAGGGATCACGCACACTTTCATATCAATAGTTCTACCGTACCTCAGGCTCCAAGGGCAGTCTGAAAGCAGTCACTAGGGTTTTCAAGAATAGACAGTATCTCCTTAATAGTACCTGCCAATATTAATATCCTCTAAAAATATTAAAAAGATAAAAGTAAGTATACTAAAAGTAATAACAACATTAATATGCAAAGCTTATGACACACATATTAAATTTAGACTTTGTTCACAAACTGTAAAAATCTCTAGCTCAAGTCTCAGTACCCCCACATGGCTGTGGCAAATGGCTGGAAGAGCTGTCCCTTATGTAGACCTAGCCTTGAGGGCCACATGAGGAACACGCCCCTACAATGTCCCTATGTCCATGTGCTCTTACGCTTTTTTAGAACAATCAACTTGGGGTTGCTTGCTGGTCATGGCATTTTGGACCGAATGAAATGTACCGGGAAACCAATGTGACCTCATATTAAGAAAAAGCTTATGACACGCATGTTAAATTTAGGCTCTCCTTTGCACATCCTAAAAGACGATAGGTTTCCACACCCTCACAAGATGGCAGTGGGAAAAAAAAGACAAGACCTCTGGTATTTCAATAGTACACGACACTGTCACTGGTATAAAGCATGTTCATTAAGACTTAGCCTTGAGGGCCACACGAGGAAAAAGTCCCTATAACTATGTGGACCAATCGAAGTAGGGTTCCCTGACGATCATTGCATTTAGAGTTGAATGAAATGTATCGGATAATCAATGTGACAGTATACAAATACACTATAATTGTGCAAAGAAATATTGGTACTTAAGGTATAGTGTAGTAAAAATACATATTCCTGGACAAGGCCAGCTATGTATACTTATATAGCAAAGCAATAGTGATCCATTCACCAGTGATGGTGGTGGGAAACAACTCGTGAAACCTAAGGTAGTTTCAAACTTCACCACAGCACTTTGTGCCACAGTCCAAGTATATACAATACAACGATAAATGGCAGCAGTCTCGACATACTTCCAAACCTTACATACAGCTGAGTAATGAGAAAACCATACAATTAAGTAGATAACAATGCTATACGGTGATGCCACTGCCAAACACTGCAAAAATAATATACTGAAGGAGATTTAAGACCCAAGTAAAAAAAAATCACCATACAGCACTTTAACATCATGATTGATCTAATAAAATATAAAATGATAATCAGACATCATATAGTACATGGCAATCTCTTTCAAACAAATCCAGAACTCCCTCCATTTGTGGCTGGCACAGCTCTCTCCCTGTAACTGTCACAGCTTCTAACAGTAGAGACAGCTGGGTGGCATTTAGCGGATGGAACTGAGCATGTGCGACCTCCTCTGTAGGTGGATGTGCACATTACTGTACAGATTAAACACTGGGAGAGGCCATTACAGTGAAGTGAAAAGAATTTCTCACAACTGGAGCATTTTCTGTAACAGAAAGTAAATTACAAAAGTAAGTAGCTTTAATGCTGAATTACAGTATATTAAAATATCATTGAATGGTGGCACAACCCTTTAATTAAGGCCATCATACAAAGGCAAGATAACAGCTCGATAAATAAAATCATCTAAAAGCAGTACTATACAACTGCTATACAATTACATTTTAGATTTGTGGAAGTCCTCAGTATTTTTTGCCCCCATCAGCGTCATTGGCTGCTCACATACAGGTCCCATCCCTAAGGCCGCCCCGGATCTATTAGAGTATTGTATATTGTGCAAAATGTAGGTGCCCTGACAAAACCACGTAACCATTGAAGAACATGCAGGTTTTGGATAGTGACCGTGGGCACCACAGGGTATGCTGATTTTCTTTAGCTTATATTTTTTTGCTTTTACTTCCTATTTCTCTGCTGTTTGCAGCCATATCATATGATGTAGTAGCATCTGCTCCCAAGCTGTTCTCTTATTTTTGCTTTCATCCCAAAGACACATATTTTGTCTCTGCACATTGCTTTCTTATAAAGCATGCATATAAATCCCACAGTGTCCTATAATCAAATGAAACTTGCTTTACAACGGATTTTGAAGCCGTAAGAGACAACCAAACCCTACCTCTGCACTACCCTTTTTGAACCATTATTCTTTTAAAGCCATGACTTGAGAATTTATGACTGAAAGCATAAAAAAAGATCAGGGCATAAGAAAAGAATGCAAAACCTGCCATCAGATGATGACTTTTTCTTGCTACAGCTGAAAAAAAAAAGACAATATAGCATCTACTGATTGACAATGTACACCACATATAGAGGACATTCCCAATATCAAATTTTACTAGGTCCATTTCAAAAGGATGTTTCTTTCTGGCAGCCGTTAAGATCTTTCTACATATGCAGACAATACACTGCTAACTAATTAATTGCAGTCTGGAGCTTTAAGACGTAATATTTCTTGTCAGCTTTTAAATAATAGACAGAAAAAGGAAATACAATGTCATGTTTCTTCTAAGAAGCTTCCTTTGCTAATTTGCTAACTTTAATTCACCACCAGGCTGTACGGGAAGAGGAGCCGTATATTCTACTTCCACAAGCTGGTTCTTTTTCATAGGCAAGAAAACATAAAAGTCTACCCAAGGTCACTTAGGTTGAAGGACATACAGCACTCAGCCATCTGTGAGACATCTGCCTGTTCAGAATATTAGAACATTATGAGAAGTACTGTTGTAACTTAATAGATTCACTCCTGCATGCCTCCAGTGCTCTTTTTTTTGGTCTCCTAAGGCCAATGCGGAGGTCACAGATGCAGAATCTTTAGCCAATGACCATAGAAATGATTACATGGAAATGCAAACTTAATTTTACGACACCTAGAAGAATTCATATTCTGCATCTTAAAGTGGCAAGGTCGGTCACAAAAACAAGCCTTGTTATTTATATTGCATATGGAGACCTCTATTACATGAAGAACCAACATACCATATGTGCAACTTGGGCAGTTGTGCAAGGAACCGGTAGCTTGAGGGTAGGGGTTACTATCACCATAAAATGCATATTCCTATTTTCTATTATATTGCATGCAAATAAATTAATTTTATGTCTCAATATTACTGGTGAATTGTTTGAGAAAGGTAAAGGGTTAATCCCATCTGGACCTACATGGCAAATCCACAGGACATGCCATAAATGTCTGATGGGCTCAGGTTCCACCTCTGGGAGTTGCACATATCTCAAGAACATTGTCTGGCCGCACATGCTCTTCTCTTTCCACTTTTATGGAAGTTCTGAAAATAATCAAGTAAGCCTGCTCAGCTATTTCCAGATCTCCCATAGAAGTAAGTGGAATTAACCATCCATGAGTGCCTACGTCTTCATTCACAGTGGTCATCAGATAGAGCAGGCAGGTTACAGAGGCAAATATCCATTAAATGTTCAGATGGGGATAGCCTTTTAGTGCTGATGTAGTATGGTATTTAATGGTAATGTAAGCCATATACTGTTTATGCACAGGGGTCCTTTGCTGTTTATATCAATCCTCACATTACATGCCAGATTAATAAAGGGGTTTCCTGATTTAATTAGGATATTTTTAATTAGATGTGCAGTGGCTAGGTTTGAGGTGGCTCCAATGCTATGCTGGGTCCCCAGACACCATTAATGTGTCACCACGTGTTGCTGCTTTCCAGAAGGGATGGTAAGGCATGGTGCATTCCAATGGGAATTAAGTCCAGAGTGTCAGGGTCTGGAGTAAACCAGTGTGTTTTTTTTAGTGGAGGAACTCAAGTGCAATACAATAAAGGCGATGCATAGGGCTGGCTTTTCCAGTTTCCTCACTGGTAGAAGAAGGGTTAATTGCTGAGGAAAGTCCTGAGCTAGCTATCCATCTCTTTCTCAGAAGGCTGATACCCTGGACAAAGGCTGGTGGCCGAGGGTCTGTGGTAGAGTATCCCCGTATCGACAGGTTCTTCTGGTCACTCAAGTAGTCTGACAGAGTCTCTTCTTCTAAGCACTGTTCCCTAACTAAAGAACACAGGTCTCTGACTGCTCTCTTTATATACAGATTCTAGCTGAACTAGAACATTCTAGTTGGAGGGGTGGAGTGGAGAAACTCAGCACAAGCAAATACAATGGTACACCTTCTGTCTCTCATAGACTTTCATTAGAGCTTGAATGATACTCAATGGCAATGACACAGCAGTTTTTCCAGACAAAAACAAGTGTTCAGACATAATAACATAGCTAAACCAGACATCCAAAATGTTAGTCTGCCTGGTTTTGGTGGTAAACAAGTACGGTTAATTCCAAAATGTGCTCTTCTTGAAACCTTACTAGCTTCTCATCATTAGTTGGAAAGTATCCCAGTATTCATTAACCCTTTTCCACAGTGCTGGGCAAACACAGTGCAAATGAAGAAGATATAAATTACAACATACATATAAAATACAGTTACACAGTATTAAACCCCTTTAACATCCAAATAGAAATACAAAAAAAGGTTTATTTTTCTTATCTTTTTGTTACAAGTAGGGATAAGCAAATTGTAAACAAAACAGATTCAACCTGAATTTTGTAAAAATTCAAGGTGGATCGGAATCCAAATTTTTGGGCGATTTGGGCAAATTTGAGAGAGATCGATAAAGAAAGAAAATATTTTATTTTATTTTTTTTAAGTGAGAGACAAGGGTGGAAAATTATGATTCCTAGGAGACTTCAGAGAGTCATGCACACCTTTTCTAGTCAACTGGAGCACTTTCGATTTGGGTAGAATACAATAAAGTTTATTATTGTTCTTATCATTTTGTTATGAGTAGGAGATGAGAAAATCGAGAGAGAGAGAGAGAGAGAGAGATAATTAATTATATATTTTTTTTAAAGTGGGAGAAAAGAGAGAAAAATGAGTCCTAGTAGACCTCAGAGTGTCATACACACATTTCCTGGCCAACTAGAGCACTTTAGATTTTGGTAGAATTGATTTGGCTCCAAATCATATCAGTCAACTAATTTGCTTGAATTGAAACCAAATGAAATTTTGAGCCACTCATCTCTAGTTACAAACAATAAAACCAGGTAGCATATGGCTATCCAAGCTATACAAAAGCTGAAAAGTAAATCTAACTGGCTGTAAACGCAATATCTAAATATTCACCCACCTCATAAAGCACCAGGGAACAGATATCTAGGCTACTTTTTGCACTGGTTCTTACTGGTGTTCTTTCTACTGTATGTGCCAGTGGTCACCTCAGTCTATATTTTGTTATATAGCGAGGTAATAAATCCTCTCCATTCCATTATTAGCTTCTATTGCAGAAAGAAGCCATTAGACCATCTTAATTTCTCCAGGAGAAATTCTAGTTCTCCATTTTTCTGCAGGAATACTCACCTCCATGTTGACCATATTCCTTAATAGGTTATATGCATAGAAGTTGTACAAATCATATAACCCAATTGATTTCAATGTAAATATGGTGTTTCTGCAATATCTTAAATCTGTTTCCTATGTTTTATGCCTGCAGTGACGCGTATATTTGTACGTACTCTACTCACACACCGTATATGCCATATAATCTTTATTATTTTTCAAAATTGTTGAACATGTCTATGGGTGGCACCAACCTTATCATTACATTTGCATTACATTTTAATAAATGTAGCTAAATTCCTGCCATTTGCATCACGTCCTAAAGTGATCAATAAGTGACAATAATAAAATTATATTACAATTATACTGATAAATCTCCATCAAAAATTGATCTTCTGACATGTCATAGATTGTAATCAGAGAACATCAGTGTCATTACACTGACTTTTTATTTTCAGAACAATATGGTTGCAGCGTTCCACCTATTCAGTACTTCTCTTGATACGCATCAGTTGCTGGAAATATCTGACACAATGTTCAAAGAAAATGGACATTTCAAATCAATCCCAGCCCCAATCCTAGTGGTTCCAGGGTTCCAGCAGAATTTGGGTGCTCTATAGCAGTGTTCCCTAACTGCTGTCCTCAGGGCCGAGCTACCATTCATGTCATGATTTGAGAATAACCCACAGAATGAATACCTGTGGTAAATACAGATGCATTGAAACTAATTATATCACCTGCTGAATACTAGGGAAATCCTGAAAACCTGACCGTTGGGTGGGCCCTGAGGACTGGAGTTGAGGAACGCTGCTCTACAATGTGATCTGCCAACATATCAAGTAATACATTTTTGGCGCAACCTCTATCTTTCTTTTATATACTGTTTAAATTATTATACCCTCTAATGTTGTCTTCACACAGCCCACTTATACTGGTGCTCTTCGTATGTAGAAGTTGCTGGGTTTTGAGACCTACTGTAGATGGCTTTGCAACCTCCATTGCTAATAGTCTGCTTCCACCCCGGTCTACTTGCAGGGCCGGCGCCACCACCCGGCAAACCCGGGCAAGTACCGGGGCCCCCTGCTCCTGGGGGGGCCCACTGTGCCCGCTCACTCCAGCAGCTGTGTCCTGCCTGTTTTGAATTCTAGGGCAGCTTACCCCAGCAATGCAGACAATTTTCGCCATGTGCACTGCTGGGGTAAGCGGCCCCAGAACTCAGAACAGGGTAGATGGAGTTGTTTCGGTAGATGATCGATCCTATGCTAGAATGTAGTCGTTAGAAGGAGGTCTGTGACATCACTGGTCACATTCTCCTTCATGGTCACATGACAAACCCTGGCGGCAGCAGCAGCTTGTGGAAGGAGGAGGGGCTGTGTGTGCCTGCAAGATGCAGAGTGAGGTGGGATGTGCTGCTGGAGAACCAGAACTTCGTGAGGGGAAGCATATGGAGCTCATATATGAGTGGGCAGGTGGAGCACTCAGGGGCAGTGGGTTCAAGTGGAGTGGAATCTGGTGCAATTAAGGGGGTTTATCATACAGATCCAGGTGTATTCTGAGGGCCATGATGTGTGTGTCTGTCCCTGTGTGTGTGTGTGTCAGTATGTCTGTCTGTCCCTGTATGTGTCTGTCCCTGTGTGTGTGCCCCTTTCTGTGTTGATGGCCTCATGCACACCGGCAGTGGGCATCACGGATGCGGACCTATTCACTTGAATGGGTCCGCATTCGCTCAATGGGAAGCACTACAGAGTGATTCTGTGGTGTTTCCTTCCATGCCTCCGCACCGCAAAAAAATAGAACATGTTCTATTTTTTGTGCGGAGGGATCATGGACCTATTCAGGTTGAATGGGTCTCAATCTGTCCTGGCCGCCGCGCAGACGTTGCCAGTGCATTGGGGACCACAAATTGTGGTCCAAAATGCACGGAACGGACTCATAACGGCAGTGTGCATGAGGCCTGAGGCATTGCTTAGACTCCATCCCACAGTCTAGCCAGTGCCTAATGGGTTACGGTTTAGACCACCTTCTGGTACATGATAATTCCCTTTTAAACCCCAGTCCATGTCCCCTCAGTACTGGGAATCAGTGGGAGTCATATTACAAGGTAACAAAAGGTTGGAGCATAACTAAAGGTGGAACTCCCTTTTAGATAGAAGTTGGTTGATGATCGCACAGGTGTCTGTCCCTGTGTGTGTGTGTCTGTCCCTGTGTGTGTGTGTGTCTGTCCCTGTGTGTGTGTGTGTGTGTCTGTCCCTGTGTGTGTGTCATTATCACCATGCCCACAGTGTTCCCTTTGTCTTGAGACAGATGAAGATGGAAGAGGAGGCAGCACCGCCAGCATGGAGTCCGTGGTAGAGGCACAGGGAGGCACACTAAGGACGCAGGAAACACTACTACATGATCTACACTAGTGTTATCTGTGGTTTACATAGGACTACAGGTAACACTATCACATTATCAGCACTAGTGTTATCTGTGGTTTTACATAGGACTGCAGGTAACACTACTACATTTTCTGTACTCAGATAGCCATGACTGTGTTATCTATGCTGTTACATAGGACTGCAGGTGATATCTACTGTATTATCTGTACTCAGAGAGTTACCACTGTGTAAGGGGACCCACTGAGACTTTATCGCCCAAGGGCCCACATGATCCTGGAGCCGGCCCTGTCTACTTGCCATATGGATGTCATAAAGAAGAACCTTCCCTTTCAGGACCCTGCTTCTATTGGTCTTAGCAGAGAGATGCTAAGTAAGAGTAGATCCTATTCTGGTGGACCTGGCCTGTCCATGTATTACATGGTTGGTCATTCACTGGCAGTGGCTAGTCTCCACAGGTGGACATATGTTAACCTGCAGCTTACACCGGTCAGTGGCATAGTTAGACTAGGTTCACATCTCCGTTGTGTACTCCTGTAGTCTGTTCCAGCTGAGAAACAGACTACTGGAGAATACCGTATCCTGCATAGCCGGCCACTGCCAGATCCTCATTCACTGTAATACATAATTGGCAGCTTTCTGCCAGGGAAATACACCTGCTTCAGATGGGGATCCAGTATTGCCGAATACAATGTGCTCTGGTAGTCACGAAGATGTGAATGAAACCTTATTATATAGTAGTAGAAGTTTTACCTGGGCACCGGTGCCAGATGGGACAAAAAGTCTTCTTTGCCACATTCTGTATAAAGATACAAGTATTGTACAAGGTAAGTGAGATGCTCTGTTACAGATTTGCATTTGCAACCAAAAGCTTCAAGTTATACCTCTGACCACAGCCATAACAGCTGATGACTGGGGTTTCCAGGATCCAGACCTGCAGCGATCAGATGATCATAGGGGTGGGTAACTCTAGAGAACTGATTGTCTTCATGGGACGACCCTTTTAAAAAGATGTTTTAAATGATAACTTTTCTACTTGGCCTTTACCATTTGTGTAGTACAATTATCCTCTCTAGACCCAACACACATTCTCGAGGAAACAGAGCACCCATCATCACGACATCTCCAGGACCTATTATGACTTTTGCATTTGTTTGTTTTTTTGTCAAGATGCTGATCAGACTCCAACCTAAAAAAAAAAACTTCCGCTGCTGTGTATTTTTCTTCAGTGCACTGAGCGGGCATTTACATACGCTCTGTCTTAAAATGCGACAATGTAAAGGTCACAGAGGAGGAGATGAAAGTAAAACTTATAATAAGGCAAGAGAAATAAAAAATAATGGTAGAAATAAATTGTCATAAGAGGGGACACAGTTATGATTTATTGTGATATTCTACAAATTTGGAGGTGATTAAAAGCCACCTAAAATTCACATTAACAAGTCGCATAAAAACGGAATTAAACTAGTGGGCATAATGTGGCAGGGTATAAAGAAAAATCATGACAGGAATAATTTGACAGGAGAATGATACTGTTCAACTTTTTACTCCTGTGGTGTCACACTGACAGCAGACTAGTATTTTAATTCTAGAGTTGTGGTTGAGTTTTTGGAGTTCATTAAAGGGTTGCATTAGGAATCTCGTAAAAAAAAAAAAAAAAGGAGTAGAAATTAGTGACCGTAATGTGGCAGAGGAAGTAAAGCAACAATAATGACACGGATAAATTGACAGAGGAATGATACACTTAATGTTTCACTCTGACACCCTCTATTAATAGGCCGCTGCAAGCTGGAGCAAATGTCATTCATATTTTAGCCAACCTATTTCACTAATTAGCCTTAGCTTTCTGCATCGGAATTAGATTTGAGATCCCTCACCTTTACAGTAGGAATCATTTGAATTCTAAAGAAAAGAGCTGCTGACAGAAATTGAAAAGGAAAAAAAAAACTCAACTTTTTTATTTTTTCTAATGAGAACCCCCCCTCCTTCCTCCTCCCTCTCGCAGTTTCCCAGCAATAATTGCTGATTATGTTGTTACAATGTACCAGCTCTCTGCTCTCTCCTCCCAATCATTATGATGGTAGTCTGGCATATCGAAAAGGCTTCAAACACAGCCTGAAGTACACGGCGCCTAATTCTGCGCTCATTTATACGCCAGGTACCAACCAAGGTAAACACTGTATTGTTATAATTAATAACCCCTTAGGCCTAGCCAGGCCGCCTTTGTTTCAGCTGACCCTTATAATAATAAGGCTTAGGGGCATATTGTATTTCTTTTGACAGATTAATTAGAAATTCAGCCGCGGAGGTACAAAGCAACTCTGTCATGAATATTTAAATGGCTTGACACAAAAAATCATGAAAGGGCTGTTGAACTACATGACAGACAGGGGATATTAGGGAAGTGATTCTAATCAATAATCTCTTGATCTCCTACATATTAATACACTGCCTGCTGTTATTAAGCTCCATAATAAGAAAGAGGAGAGAAAGTTAGTGTAGCTCTGCTGTAGGCCTTGCAGAAAAAAAACCAAAACCCTGGTGGATACACTAACTGACTGAGAAAATACGCAGAGGAACCAAACCGCTGCCTCTTCAATCTAATCCAATCTTAAGGAATGGCAGCTCTGAGCATCACCGACTGGATAATTATTGGCCTTGACAAGGTGAAGGCGTTTGCAGGCAAATTAGATAGGAAGTAGGATAAGTCCCCAGACCACCCAGCGCAGGGCACGATTAAAACCAACCGCACACCGCTGCTCAGTCTTGTATGGGCTTTAAGAGAGAATCACATTGCCTTTGAGTCATGTTGAACGGTCAGTGACAGTTGATTGCTAGAAGCACATTGTTGCCGTTTTTAATGTTAACACCGAGTCTCCTGGACGCACCTCGGGGCTCTTTACTTGTCTTCAGTGTCTTCAAGGAAATTTAATAAATTAATCACTGGGAAGAGTGGCGAGCCACAATTCTCAATTGATAGGCGTCCCAATAAAAATGCGTTGCATGGTTTTAAGCAGGCAGATAATTGCCCCTGCCATAGGACTGTTCCTAAAATATGAAGACTGTATTAGAATGCAAGACATGAACAGGGTAGTATCACTACTCGTTAGAAATGCCAGTTGTATGGAAAGTTATTGTATTACATTATAATTGCATAGAAAGTAGTGTTGGTCGAGCAACAAAGTGCTTGGGTGCTCAAGTAGAACACCTCGGAAGTGTGCTCTGAAGAGGGGAGGGTGTCTGGTTCATAGGAAAAGGCCAGAAAATTATGGAAACATCACTGAAATGGTTTGGGAACAGCATAGGGAGGATGTCTGGATGCATCTTGGACTCCCAGGTTGCTGTTGGGAACGATGTTGTCCGAGGTGTGCGCCACTTTTACAGACTGACAATAATACGCACCAAACTGAAGATAAAATTGATTTTAGAGGAAACATTGTTAGGAAACATTCTTTCCTGTATATTTACTTGTGTATAAAGTGCAAGTGCTGCCAAAAATTACAAGGAAGAGGCACTCTGATACAACCTGTATATCACATAAAGGAGGGCCTCATTCACATTGTGGTAAAATTGTACAGGTAGCGGTACTCCTACACTCATAAAGCCTATGCACTAAGAGAAAGGGCTGTCAAAAATGACAAGGAACTGGCACTACAATATGCCCTATATTACACATAAAGGAGGGCATCACACACCCTTAAAAAATTCTTATTGATGGCCTGCTGGTGACCCTCAAAAACATTAGGAGCAAGGGCCTGCTGGTGACCCTCTAAAACCTTATGGGTGAGGGCCTGCTACTGATCTGACCATCTAAAATATTAGTGGTGAGGGTCTGCTGCTGAGCTGACCATCTAAAACATTAGGGGTTAAGGGCCCACTGCCGAGCTGACCATCTAAAAAATATTGTGGGCGAGGGTCTGCTGCCGAGCTAACCATCTAAAAAATTTTGTTGGCGAGGACCTGCTGCCGAGCTGAGCATCTAAACAATTTTGTGGGCAAGGGAGTGCTGCAGAGCTGACCATCTAAAAAATGATGTGGGCGAGGGCATGGTACCAAGTTTACCATCTAAAGCATTACTAAAACATTATGGGTGAGGGCCTGCTGCCAAGCTGACCATCTAAAAAATGTTGTGGGCAAGGGCCTGCTGCCGAGATGACCATCTAAAAAATTTTGTGGGCGAGCGCCTGCTACCGAGCCGAGTATCTAAAAATTTTGGGGTGAGTGTCTGCTGCTGAGCTGACCCTCTAAAACATTATGGGTGAAGGCCCGCTGCTGAGCTGACCCTCTAAAATATTAGCAGCAAGGGCAACCTAATAAGCATGTTGATATGATGGAGGAGGAGGACGAAAAAAGGGAGATTAAACCATATACCCTTTTTAGTGGTGGAAGGGGTGCATGGGAATACAATGTATTCAATATACCATAAAAGCCACATTTAGAGTGCCTTTATGTTCAGCCGCTTTCCTCTGGTGGAGTAGAGAAGTCAGGGGCAATCCTTGTTCATTTTTATAAGAGTCAACCGGTCAGCATTTTCAGTTGGCAGGCAGATGCGCTTATCAGTTATTATGCCCCCAGCAGCACTAAATACACGCTCTGACAAAATGCTGCCTGTGTAGAGAGCAAGTTTGTGCCACGTGTCCAGCTTTGACACCCAATAGTTGTAAAGCACACAGGGGTCACTGAGGATGCTGACACGGTCTGCTACATACTCCTTCACCATCTTCCAAAAATTTTCCCTCCTTGTGACACTAGGTCGCGCATCAAGTTGAGGGTGCTGGCGGGGTGTCATAAAACTGTCCCAGGCTTTGGAGAATGTTGCCCTGTCTCAGTTGGAACTGCTTTGTGTTCCCCATGTCTACCCTCTTCGGTTGGCCAAGGAACTATGTACTCTGCAGCCAGTGTTGTCAGCTGGAAATTTTTGGAGCAATTTTTCCACAAGGACCTTCTGGTATTGCAGCATTTTGCTCATCCTCTCCACTACAGGAATGAGAGATGTGACGTTCTCTTTGTAGCGGGGGTCGAGAAGGGTGAACAACAAGTAATCATTGTTGTCCAAAACGCGAGGGTCACAGGAAAGGCAGCCTAACATAAAGTCAGCCATATGTACTAGAGTCCCAACAGACAAGACTTTGGTATCCTCTTCCTCCTCTTTTACCCATCCACACTGAACAGATGGAATAAAACGTCCATGGGTACTACCCTCTGTAGCGGAGGCAACCGTATCCTGCTCCTCCTCCTTCTCTTCATAATCCAATTTGCGTAGAGAAGACGAACTGAGGGTGGTCTGGCTATCACCCAGTGTACTGTCTTCCCCCATTTCCACCTCTTCCACATGCAAAGTGTCCGCCTTAATTGTGAGCAGCGAGCATTTGAGTAGACACATAATTGGGATGGTTACGCTAATAATAGCATTATCACCGCTCACCATCTGTGTTGATTCCTCAAAGTTGTGTAAAACCTCACAGAGGTCAGATATCAATGCCCCTTGTCGCTTGTGAAGAGCGGAAGCTGACTGGAAAGGCAACAACCATGTTGCAGCCGGTATTCCACTACTGCCCTCTGCTGCTCACAAAGCCTGGACAACATGTGGATCGCGCGTGCTCATGTTTCACAACAGTCACTGAGCTGGCAATAGCAAGCGCTGCTGCATAGTTGCCAGACCGGTGGAAGCTGTCGATGACTTGCGGAAATGGGCACACACGCGGCACAAATTTACCATTAGCTCAGGCAAATTGGGGTAGGTTTTTAGAAACCACTGAACCACTAGGTTGAACACATGGGCTAGGCATGGTATGTGTGTGAGCTTGCCAAGCTCCAAAGCCGCCACAAAGTTACGGCCATTATCCAGACACAACCATGCCAGAACGTTCACCCAGTGTGCCGTCAGGGAAGTGTAGCGTCCCTGGCCAAAAGCACTTGTCCATGTGTCAGTTGTTAAGTGGACCTTCCCAATAACAGCCATCAGGCTGTAGAAAGCCTCAGTGTCCACAAGCCTAAATGGCAACATTTCCAGGGCCAGCAATTTGGAAAGGTGCGCATTTAGTGCTATAGTCTGTGGGTGGGTGACTGGGTAGTTGCGCTTTCCTTTAAAGATTTGGAGTATAGACATCTGTACGCTGCACTGGGACACAGAAGTGGATGTGCTAGCTGATGTTGCTTGCAAAGGTCCAGGTGCGTGGCGGGAGGCATCCGGGCCTGCGTCTTGGACAGGGGATTGGCCAGCATGTAACACAGGGGAAGAGGAAGCAGTGGTGTGACCCGCAGACACTGGTTGTGGACCCAGGCATTTGCCCCACATACTTGAGTGCTTTGATGCCATTTGGCGGATCATGCTGGTGGTGGTGAGGTTGCTAGTATTCACGCATAGGTTGCAAATGACAATTCTTTTATCATTTGCACTTTCTTCAAAAAGGCACCAGACTGCGGAACACCTACCCCTTGGCAAGGGAGATTGCCGCAAGGGGGTGCACTGGGGAACAGTTGTGGGCCTGTTTGATGTGGCCCGCCTTCTCCCTTTTGCCACCCCACTGCCTCTTCCAGCCTGTTGCAGTGCTGCGGATCCCTCCCCCTCTGTACTGCTGTCCTCACTCGGCTTGTCGCCTTCCCAGGTTTGGTCAGTGACTTCATCGTCCAGCACCTCCACTTACACTTCCTCACTCTGCTCATTCTCCTGACTTGTTGACCTAACAACAAGCTCAGTTATTGACAACTGTGTCTCATCCACATCATGAACCTCTTGAGACACTAATTGCGGTTGACTTATTGACAACTTTGTCTCATCATCATCATCCACCTCGTGAAATACTTATTGCCGTTCCCCACCGTCATCTTCTTCTGCCTGTGGATGCTCCAGAGTTTGAGAATCAGGGCACAAGATATCTTCATGTCCCTCTTCAAGCAGGCTTTCTGAGAGGCCCAAATTAAGGAATGGCCATGAAAAGAGCTCCTCGGAATATACAAGTGTGGGATCACTTGTTTGCCAAGACTCTCCATGGTGGGTGGAAGGAGTATCAGGGTGAGGATTCTGTTGACCAGGCTCTTGGCTACTGAGACTGGACTTTGTGGAAGACAGTGTGGTGCCTAACCAACTGGAAGCAATATCTGCTGCAATCCAACCGACCACCTGTTTTGACTGGTCTGACTTCGAGAGCGGTGTCCTGCGGCACCCTGCAAACTGGGACTTGAAGCTAGGTATCGTGGATGAGTGTGTTTCTTGTGTTCTGGCAGCAGGCACAGTTTCACCGCGCCCAGGGCCACGGCCTCTGCGTGCACCATCAGCAGCAGGGCCTCTTCCCCATCCCTTAATGCTCGCCTTGCGCATATTAAATGGTATACATGCTTGCAAGTATGTCACACGTACAGTAGCGCATGTTTTGTAAGTGTGTGCGCAAATAAAGTACACAGAATGTCACAGATATTTTTAGGATACACACACGTTAAACAGGAGGTATAGGGCAAGTTATTTCACTGTCACCACCGCCTAATAAAAAATTACACTGAAAGGTCTTTGCGCCGCTATCTGTGACTTGGTGGATGTGGTGTGGGCCGGGGTGGATTTTATTACATGACACGGAGGCTCCTATTGCTATCTCTTTCTTTACTAAAATCGTATAGCAGCAAACAACGAACAAATCAATCAAAGTGGAAACCATGGCAACTGACTCCTCCCCACTGTGCCAGTATAACAGTCCTAGCCACTGTCGACTCCTCCTCTTTCTTTGCTGCTCTCCTCACAGATAAGTACAGTGGTCTTATTGTCTGTGGGCTGAGCGTTATTAGTATTATTAGTATTATTGTATTATGGTATTAGGTATATGTCATATATTATATGTTATATATATTTTTATGCCTCCTTGTAGTCTTCATTCTGGTGAGGTGTGTTATTCATCCCCACCCTTTCCTTTCTGCCCTTATTGCTTTTTCCCATAGGCACAAGTTTTCCCTTTTAGGCTTCATTTTCCCACCTGTAGCGCTGCTGGGTTCGTCCCCACTCCCTGTGCGGCCATTTCGCCGCTCCATAACTCTCCCGTCACCCACCGCCACCTCTGCACCGCTCCGCTTCTGCTTCCTTCTGGGCGGCCGAGATCTCGCGAGATTTCGGCCGCCATTTTACCTCACCAAGTCTCCGACGTCTTTTCGCGCACATCCCGCTCTCTGCTCTCTGAATCGAGCGTGATCTCGCGGTATTTCGCGAGATTTGCGCCGATTCTCCTCAGAAGAGCTGCCGGAGCATCAGTATTATCTGCTACCTCATAGATATCTAGAATTTAGGGTTTTTTGTCGCACATTGGGCTATATTCTTATACTGCTTATAACCCACATTAGGCCCTATTAATATTAGCCTATTAATATTAGCCTATTCTTGATAAGCCACATTAGGCCCTATTAATATTAGCCTGTTGTTGATAAGCCACATTAGGCTCTATTAATAATACACGGTCTTTGATACAATGTCCAAAGTGAATATGGGTGGGTGTGAATCTAACCCTGAAATTGTAGAGGTGCCCTCTAATACACAAGAACAAGCTGCCATGTCTGTAGAGGCACAAACTTCAGCTATTCAGCGTTCAGTGACTGCAGCTATCCAGGCTGCCATGGGGTCTATGTCCACGGCCATATCCACTTCAATTTCTGAAGCCCTTATGGCCGGCCCCTCCTCCTCCAAAACTTCTAGGTCCCATCCATCCGAGACCTTACTACCTGCCTCCAGAACCATTAAGACTGGTGGAACTGAAGCCCCCCAAGATGGCGTGCCCCGTTCACGCAAAAGAGCCTATGCCCGCCAGGCAGAAAAGGCGAGGCAGTGGAAAAGCGCTAGAGCGCTACAAGATTATGTTTCGGGCTCTGAACCCGACTCAGATGAGGAGGCTCAGTATAACTCTATTGAATTTGAGGACTTGGAGGAGGACGATCTTTTGGATTCGGACCTTCCAGGTCCATCCTCCAGATCTATCACGCCACGGTCTGCTTCCACGGAGGTTCCTATAGAATCCTCAGCCATTTTAGATCCCGAGGGTGAACCCCTATTTGATCCCGATACATTGCATCACCCAAGGTCCGCAGAGTGGCTCCCGTCCTCACATGTGGCAAAGTACCTAGAAGCCCGAGTGCGCCAGCCTCTTTCTAAGGAGGCGCGCAATAAAATGAAAGCGGAGTGCCCCAGACCCATAATTCCAAATAAAGTATGCGAGACACCTATCGTTGACCCGAAAATGTGTCAATTTCTCGCTAAATCGGGCTGGAACCCAAAGAAGGGTTTAGAGTCGGCCTTAAAGTCCTGTCAGGACAAACTGTTAGACCTATTGGGCCCACTAACAAAAAATGTCGAAATGGCTGAGTCAGCCAAATCCCAGAATTCACTGGTGGATCCGGAGGAACTCCGGGGATGGGTTCAGCGGGCTGTGTGCATAACAGGCAACGTTAATACGTCACTATCCATAGAGAGAAGAAAGGCGATTCTTTTCAAAATAGAACCCAAACTCTCCAATTTAGCCCTCACATAGGCTGGTAAAGAAGCCCAGGGATTACTGTTTGGGGACTCCTTTATAAAGGACCTGTCCCGGTTCGTAGGAGCCTTCACTGCCCTTGACAAGGCCCAGACCTCGATGAAACGAGTATTCCAGGGTAGGGTCTCTCACAGGGCCGGCAGCTCCAGGGGCCGCCTGTCCGGCCGTTCTTCCTTCCAGACCCGTGGTTCGGGTCGAGGCTCCTTCCCCTATCGTCACTACACTCAAGAGTTCCGACAGCCACCCGCCTTCTTCCCCACCCGAGGATCAACTTGGCGTTCCCGCGGAGCCAGGGGTTCATCTAACCGACGCCCTTTCGGTAAGTCGACTTCCAACATCTTCTTTGACCCCTTGGGTAGGGGGCAGACTCCGTATTTTTTCCCATGTCTGGTCAACCATCACGGCCGACCCATGGGTTCTTTCTACTGTACGGGGATTCCACATAGAACTGATTTGCTCGCAGATCCAAATTCCCCCCCACATCCTGTAGTCCTCCCGTCCTCAACGCGCAGGCTGTTACATCAGGAACTGACGGCGCTATGTCAGAAGGGTGCCATAGAGCGAGCTCCCGTATCCACGGAGGGAATCCTAAGCAGTATGTTCCTGGTGGCCAAAAAAGGAGGTCAAATGCGCCCCGTAATCAACCTTCGGGCCCTAAACGCTTTAGTGCGGTATCGGCACTTCAAGATGGAGGGCATTCACCTTCTCAGGGATTTGCTACTCCATGGCGACTGGATGGTCAAACTAGACCTGAAAGATGCCTACCTGACAGTGCCGGTAGCCGAGTCGTCCAGGGATCTTCTTTGTTTTCTCTGGGGCTCGGAGATATGGAGATTCACATGTCTACCTTTCGGACTTTCTTCGGCCCCCTGGTGCTTCACCAAACTTCTACGGCCGGTCATCTCCTGTCTCCGCAGTCAAGGGATTCGTCTGATTATTTATCTAGACGATATCCTCATCATGGCCCAGTGCCCTTCCGTCCTGCTTACACATCTGCAATGTTCCATGGACCTATTATCTCGACTGGGTTTTCTTCTCAACTTAGAGAAATCGACTTTGACTCCGGCCCAGTCCATAGAGTTTCTAGGCTTCACCATCAATTCGTCCACGGAGACCCTCAGTCTCCCTCCTTCCAAAGTGCGAGCCATCCGCAAGGAGCTCCTTCATGCCCTCTCTCTTCCACAAGTCTCCCTACGCCACCTGGCCCGTATAATAGGCCTTCTCTCTTCGTCCATCCAAGCAGTGTTCCCAGCTCCTCTACATTATCGGGCCTTGCAGAGGCTCAAGATTGCCCACCTTCAATCGGGAGCATCCTACGCGGATTTGATCACCTTGGACGAGGACACCAGAGACGAGTTGTCTTGGTGGATCCACAACCTGGAAGTGTGGAATAGGAAGGCGATTTTTCGTCCCCGTTCGGATATCACGATAGAGTCAGATGCCAGCCTTCTAGGCTGGGGAGCTTACAGCAACGGTGTGTCTACTGGAGGTCGTTGGTCGGTAGAGGAGTCGACCCTTCACATCAACACCTTAGAACTGCTGGCGGGTTCTTTTGCAGTTCGCAGTTTCGCGAGCAACCTGACCAAGGCTTGCATCAGATTACGGATGGACAACATCTCTGCAGTCAGGTATGTCAATGCCATGGGAGGCACACATTCTACAACCCTATCCCACCTGGCGCGGGATTTCTGGACTTTCTGCCTTGCCAGGGAAATCACGGTGTCGGCAGAATATATACCGGGCCTACACAATACCCATGCGGACTGGAGCTCTCGTTTTCTGTCGGACTCCAGCGATTGGAGATTAGACACCACAGTCTTCTCATCCATTTCATCCCGTTGGGGTCCTTTCTATCTAGACCTTTTTGCGTTTCGCCTTGTTCATTTTTATAAGAGTCAACCGGTCAGCATTTTCAGTTGGCAGGCAGATGCGCTTATCAGTTATTATGCCCCCAGCAGCACTAAATACACGCTCTGACAAAATGCTGCCTGTGTAGAGAGCAAGTTTGTGCCACGTGTCCAGCTTTGACACCCAATAGTTGTAAAGCACACAGGGGTCACTGAGGATGCTGACACGGTCTGCTACATACTCCTTCACCATTCTCCAAAAATTTTCCCTCCTTGTGACACTAGGTCGCGCATCAAGTTGAGGGTGCTGGCGGGGTGTCATAAAACTGTCCCAGGCTTTGGAGAATGTTTCCCTGTCTCAGTTGGAACTGCTTTGTGTTCCCCATGTCTACCCTCTTCGGTTGGCCAAGGAACTATGTACTCTGCAGCCAGTGTTGTCAGCTGGAAATTTTTGGAGCAATTTTTCCACAAGGACCTTCTGGTATTGCAGCATTTTGCTCATCCTCTCCACTACAGGAATGAGAGATGTGACGTTCTCTTTGTAGCGGGGGTCGAGAAGGGTGAACAACAAGTAATCATTGTTGTCCAAAACGCGAGGGTCACAGGAAAGGCAGCCTAACATAAAGTCAGCCATATGTACTAGAGTCCCAACAGACAAGACTTTGGTGTCCTCTTCCTCCTCTTTTACCCATCCACACTGAACAGATGGAATAAAACGTCCATGGGTACTACCCTCTGTAGCGGAGGCAACCGTATCCTGCTCCTCCTCCTTCTCTTCATAATCCAATTTGCGTAGAGAAGACGAACTGAGGGTGGTCTGGCTATCACCCAGTGTACTGTCTTCCCCCATTTCCACCTCTTCCACATGCAAAGTGTCCGCCTTAATTGTGAGCAGCGAGCATTTGAGTAGACACATAATTGGGATGGTTACGCTAATAATAGCATTATCACCGCTCACCATCTGTGTTGATTCCTCAAAGTTGTGTAAAACCTCACAGAGGTCAGATATCAATGCCCCTTGTCGCTTGTGAAGAGCGGAAGCTGACTGGAAAGGCAACAACCATGTTGCAGCCGGTATTCCACTACTGCCCTCTGCTGCTCACAAAGCCTGGACAACATGTGGATTGCGCGTGCTCATGTTTCACAACAGTCACTGAGCTGGCAATAGCAAGCGCTGCTGCATAGTTGCCAGACCGGTGGAAGCTGTCGATGACTTGCGGAAATGGGCACACACGCGGCACAAATTTACCATTAGCTCAGGCAAATTGGGGTAGGTTTTTAGAAACCACTGAACCACTAGGTTGAACACATGGGCTAGGCATGGTATGTGTGTGAGCTTGCCAAGCTCCAAAGCCGCCACAAAGTTACGGCCATTATCCAGACACAACCATGCCAGAACGTTCACCCAGTGTGCCGTCAGGGAAATGTAGCGTCCCTGGCCAAAAGCACTTGTCCATGTGTCAGTTGTTAAGTGGACCTTCCCAATAACAGCCATCAGGCTGTAGAAAGCCTCAGTGTCCACAAGCCTAAATGGCAACATTTCCAGGGCCAGCAATTTGGAAAGGTGCGCATTTAGTGCTATAGTCTGTGGGTGGGTGACTGGGTAGTTGCGCTTTCCTTTAAAGATTTGGAGTATAGACATCTGTACGCTGCACTGGGACACAGAAGTGGATGTGCTAGCTGATGTTGCTTGCAAAGGTCCAGGTGCGTGGCGGGAGGCATCCGGGCCTGCGTCTTGGACAGGGGATTGGCCAGCATGTAACACAGGGGAAGAGGAAGCAGTGGTGTGACCCGCAGACACTGGTTGTGGACCCAGGCATTTGCCCCACATACTTGAGTGCTTTGATGCCATTTGGCGGATCATGCTGGTGGTGGTGAGGTTGCTAGTATTCACGCATAGGTTGCAAATGACAATTCTTTTATCATTTGCACTTTCTTCAAAAAGGCACCAGACTGCGGAACACCTACCCCTTGGCAAGGGAGATTGCCGCAAGGGGGTGCACTGGGGAACAGTTGTGGGCCTGTTTGATGTGGCCCGCCTTCTCCCTTTTGCCACCCCACTGCCTCTTCCAGCCTGTTGCAGTGCTGCGGATCCCTCCCCCTCTGTACTGCTGTCCTCACTCGGCTTGTCGCCTTCCCAGGTTTGGTCAGTGACTTCATCGTCCAGCACCTCCACTTACACTTCCTCACTCTGCTCATCCTCCTGACTTGTTGACCTAACAAAAAGCTCAGTTATTGACAACTGTGTCTCATCCACATCATGAACCTCTTGAGACACTAATTGCGGTTGACTTATTGACAACTTTGTCTCATCATCATCATCCACCTCGTGAAATACTTATTGCCGTTCCCCACCGTCATCTTCTTCTGCCTGTGGATGCTCCAGAGTTTGGGAATCAGGGCACAAGATCTCTTCATGTCCCTCTTCAAGCAGGCTTTCTGAGAGGCCCAAATTAAGGAATGGCCATGAAAAGAGCTCCTCGGAATATACAAGTGTGGGATCACTTGTTTGCCAAGACTCTCCATGGTGGGTGGAAGGAGTATCAGGGTGAGGATTCTGTTGACCAGGCTCTTGGCTACTGAGACTGGACTTTGTGGAAGACAGTGTGGTGCTTAACCAACTGGAAGCAATATCTGCTGCAATCCAACCGACCACCTGTTTTGACTGGTCTGACTTCGAGAGCGGTGTCCTGCGGCACCCTGCAAACTGGGACTTGAAGCTAGGTATCGTGGATGAGTGTGTTTCTTGTGTTCTGGCAGCAGGCACAGTTTCACCGCGCCCAGGGCCACGGCCTCTGCGTGCACCATCAGCAGCAGGGCCTCTTCCCCATCCCTTAATGCTCGCCTTGCGCATATTAAATGGTATACATGCTTGCAAGTATGTCACACGTACAGTAGCGCATGTTTTGTAAGTGTGTGCGCAAATAAAGTACACAGAATGTCACAGATATTTTTAGGATACACACACGTTAAACAGGAGGTATAGGGCAAGTTATTTCGCTGTCACCACCGCCTAATAAAAAATTACACTGAAAGGTCTTTGCGCCGCTATCTGTGACTTGGTGGATGTGGTGTGGGCAGGGGTGGATTTTATTACATGACACGGAGGCTCCTATTGCTATCTCTTTCTTTACTAAAATCGTATAGCAGCAAAAAACGAACAAATCAATCAAAGTGGAAACCATGGCAACTGACTCCTCCCCACTGTGCCAGTATAACAGTCCTAGCCACTGTCGACTCCTCCTCTTTCTTTGCTGCTCTCCTCACAGATAAGTACAGTGGTCTTATTGTCTGTGGGCTGAGCGTTATTAGTATTATTAGTATTATTGTATTATGGTATTAGGTATATGTCATATATTATATGTTATATATATTTTTATGCCTCCTTGTAGTCTTCATTCTGGTGAGGTGTGTTATTCATCCCCACCCTTTCCTTTCTGCCCTTATTGCTTTTTCCCATAGGCACAAGTTTTCCCTTTTAGGCTTCATTTTCCCACCTGTAGCGCTGCTGGGTTCGTCCCCACTCCCTGTGCGGCCATTTCGCCGCTCCATAACTCTCCCGTCACCCACCGCCACCTCTGCACCGCTCCGCTTCTGCTTCCTTCTGGGCGGCCGAGATCTCGCGAGATTTCGGCCGCCATTTTACCTCAACAAGTCTCCGACGTCTTTTCGCGCACATCCCGCTCTCTGCTCTCTGAATCGAGCGTGATCTCGCGGTATTTCGCGAGATTTGCGCCGATTCTCCTCAGAAGAGCTGCCGGAGCATCAGTATTATCTGCTACCTCATAGATATCTAGAATTTAGGGTTTTTTGTCGCACATTGGGCTATATTCTTATACTGCTTATAACCCACATTAGGCCCTATTAATATTAGCCTATTAATATTAGCCTATTCTTGATAAGCCACATTAGGCCCTATTAATATTAGCCTGTTGTTGATAAGCCACATTAGGCTCTATTAATAATACACGGTCTTTGATACAATGTCCAAAGTGAATATGGGTGGGTGTGAATCTAACCCTGAAATTGTAGAGGTGCCCTCTAATACACAAGAACAAGCTGCCATGTCTGTAGAGGCACAAACTTCAGCTATTCAGCGTTCAGTGACTGCAGCTATCCAGGCTGCCATGGGGTCTATGTCCACGGCCATATCCACTTCAATTTCTGAAGCCCTTATGGCCGGCCCCTCCTCCTCCAAAACTTCTAGGTCCCATCCATCCGAGACCTTACTACCTGCCTCCAGAACCATTAAGACTGGTGGAACTGAAGCCACCCAAGATGGCGTGCCCCGTTCACGCAAAAGAGCCTATGCCCGCCAGGCAGAAAAGGCGAGGCAGTGGAAAAGCGCTAGAGCGCTACAAGATTATGTTTCGGGCTCTGAACCCGACTCAGATGAGGAGGCTCAGTATAACTCTATTGAATTTGAGGACTTGGAGGAGGACAATCTTTTGGATTCGGACCTTCCAGGTCCATCCTCCAGATCTATCACGCCACGGTCTGCTTCCACGGAGGTTCCTATAGAATCCTCAGCCATTTTAGATCCCGAGGGTGAACCCCTATTTGATCCCGATACATTGCATCACCCAAGGTCCGCAGAGTGGCTCCCGTCCTCACATGTGGCAAAGTACCTAGAAGCCCGAGTGCGCCAGCCTCTTTCTAAGGAGGCGCGCAATAAAATGAAAGCGGAGTGCCCCAGACCCATAATTCCAAATAAAGTATGCGAGACACCTATCGTTGACCCGAAAATGTGTCAATTTCCTCGCTAAATCGGGCTGGAACCCAAAGAAGGGTTTAGAGTCGGCCTTAAAGTCCTGTCAGGACAAACTGTTAGACCTATTGGGCCCACTAACAAAAATTTCGAAATGGCTGAGTCAGCCAAATCCCAGAATTCACTGGTGGATCCGGAGGAACTCCGGGGATGGGTTCAGCGGGCTGTGTGCATAACAGGCAACGTTAATACGTCACTATCCATAGAGAGAAGAAAGGCGATTCTTTTCAAAATAGAACCCAAACTCTCCAATTTAGCCCTCACATAGGCTGGTAAAGAAGCCCAGGGATTACTGTTTGGGGACTCCTTTATAAAGGACCTGTCCCGGTTCGTAGGAGCCTTCACTGCCCTTGACAAGGCCCAGACCTCGATGAAACGAGTATTCCAGGGTAGGGTCTCTCACAGGGCCGGCAGCTCCAGGGGCCGCCTGTCCGGCCGTTCTTCCTTCCAGACCCGTGGTTCGGGTCGAGGCTCCTTCCCCTATCGTCACTACACTCAAGAGTTCCGACAGCCACCCGCCTTCTTCCCCACCCGAGGATCAACTTGGCGTTCCCGCGGAGCCAGGGGTTCATCTAACCGACACCCTTTCGGTAAGTCGACTTCCAACATCTTCTTTGACCCCTTGGGTAGGGGGCAGACTCCGTATTTTTTCCCATGTCTGGTCAACCATCACGGCCGACCCATGGGTTCTTTCTACTGTACGGGGATTCCACATAGAACTGATTTGCTCGCAGATCCAAATTCCCCCCCACATCCTGTAGTCCTCCCGTCCTCAACGCGCAGGCTGTTACATCAGGAACTGACGGCGCTATGTCAGAAGGGTGCCATAGAGCGAGCTCCCGTATCCACGGAGGGAATCCTAAGCAGTATGTTCCTGGTGGCCAAAAAAGGAGGTCAAATGCGCCCCGTAATCAACCTTCGGGCCCTAAACGCTTTCGTGCGGTATCGACACTTCAAGATGGAGGGCATTCACCTTCTCAGGGATTTGCTACTCCATGGCGACTGGATGGTCAAACTAGACCTGAAAGATGCCTACCTGACAGTGCCGGTAGCCGAGTCGTCCAGGGATCTTCTTTGTTTTCTCTGGGGCTCGGAGATATGGAGATTCACATGTCTACCTTTCGGACTTTCTTCGGCCCCCTGGTGCTTCACCAAACTTCTACGGCCGGTCATCTCCTGTCTCCGCAGTCAAGGGATTCGTCTGATTATTTATCTAGACGATATCCTCATCATGGCCCAGTGCCCTTCCGTCCTGCTTACACATCTGCAATGTTCCATGGACCTATTATCTCGACTGGGTTTTCTTCTCAACTTAGAGAAATCGACTTTGACTCCGGCCCAGTCCATAGAGTTTCTAGGCTTCACCATCAATTCGTCCACGGAGACCCTCAGTCTCCCTCCTTCCAAAGTGCGAGCCATCCGCAAGGAGCTCCTTCATGCCCTCTCTCTTCCAC